>NW_024058408.1:137500-230000 GCF_016432855.1 Salvelinus namaycush | reverse complement strand
CCTTAGTCTAATACTATAGACTGACTTCTCACAGCAGTCACCTGTCAATAGGAACACACATCACAACATTAGTCTAGTACTATAGACTGACTTCTCACAGCAGTCATCTGTCAATAGGAACACATATCACAACCTTAGTCTAATACTATAGACTGACTTCTCACAGCAGTCATCTGTCAATAGGAACACACATCACAACCTTAGTCTAATACTATATACTGACTTCTCACAGCAGTCATCTGTCAATAGGAACACACATCACAACTTCTTCTTAATAGGGGGGCGCTGTTTTCACTTTGGAAAAACCGTGCCCAAATTAAACGGCCTCGTACTCTGTTCTAGATCATACAATATGCATATTATTATTACCATTGGATAGAAAACACTCTGAAGTTTCTAAAACTGTTTGAATTATATCTGTGAGTAAAACAGAACTCATTTGGCAGCAAACTTCCATAGAGGAAGTGAAAATTCTGAAAATGAGGCTCTGTGTCAGGGCCTGCCTATTCAACTGGCTTTTATTTATGGATCTGTATTCACTTCATACGCCTTCCACTAGTTGTCAACAGGCAGTAGAAGGTTGAATGGGGTGTCTAGCTTGATGTGAGGCCGAATAAGAGCTTTTGGAGTGACAGGTCCGCTCTTTTGTCAGTTTTCATCTGCGCGCCGGGGAACCTCACATTGTCTTCTGAAATGCGTTCGGTATCCCCAACGAATTGCTCCGGCTCTGATTTTATTTGATACATATGAGAAAAACATCATAAAGTAGGATTTTTCAACCGAGTTTGACCAGTTTATTCAATGTTTTTTGGGACTTTCCATGCGCAAACATATCTTGGACACGTGAGCTCCGCAACGCTAGCCAAAGTTGCTAATTCGACAGAAGAAATGGACATTCTAAAACCAAACAACGATTTATTCTGGACCTAGGACTCCTTGCACAACATTCTGATGGAAGATCAGCAAAAGTAAGAGAAAATGTATGATGTTATTTCGTATTTCTGTGTAATATGTTGGCTCCAACACGGCGGAGAATAGGTGAGCGGTGTCTCACAATAATGCATGCTGTATGTTGTAGTGAAGTTATTTAAAAAAAATCTAACACAGCGGTTGCATTAAGAACCAGTGTATCTTTCATTTGCCATACAACAAGTATTTTTATGTAAAGTTTATGATGAGTTCTTTGGTTAGATTAGGTGACTGTCCAAAATATCTCTGGACATTTTGGTGAATTGTTGCTACATATTCACAATGTATAACCACGATTTGCTCTCTAAATATGCACATTTTCGAACAAAACATAAGTGTATTGTATAACATGATGTTATAAGACTGTTATCTGATGAAGTTGTCCAAAGGTTAGTGATTAATTTTATCTCTATTGCTGTTTTTTGTGAAAGCTATGTTGGCGGTGAATAAATAGCTTTGTGTGTTTGGCTATAGTGGTAAGGTAATATAATTCTAGATTGTGTTTTCGCTGAAAAACACTTAAAAAATCGGAAATATTGGCTGGATTCACAAGATGTTTATCTTTCATTTGCTGTACACCATGTATTTTTCATAAATGTTTTATGATGAGTATTTATGGCTGCAATGGCTGCAATGTAAAACTACGATTTATACCTCAAATATGCACATTTTCGAACAAAACATAAATGTATTGTATAACATGATGTTATAAGACTGTCATCTGATGAAGTTGTTCAAGGTTAGTGATTCATTTTACCTCTATTTCTGGGTTTTGTGAAAGCTACCTATGCGGTGGAAACATGGTGAAAACATGCCATTGTGTGTTTGGCTATTGTGGTTAGCTAATATAAATACATATTGTGTTTTCGCTGTAAAACATTTTAAAAATCGGAAATGATGGCTGGATTCACAAGATGTTTATCTTTCATTTGCTGTATTGGACTTGTGATTTCATGAAATTATATTATATGATATCCCTGTCCCGTTAGGCTAGGCTATGCTAGTCAGCTTTTTTGATGAGGAGGATCCCGGATCCGGGATGGGTATCACTGAAAGGCTAATACTATAGACTGACTTCATTGACTAGTGGTACTGATCATGTGATAACATATGTAGCTATATTCATTTTATTAAGTTAAAGTAAAGGTCTCTCACCCTTCACATTCAGCTCTACCTTGGTATAACTGTCAGGTATATTAGGTTTGTCCACTCCACACCAGTAGGTCCCTTCATCTTGTCTGGTCAGTTGTCTGATGATCACCTTGAAGTAGTTTCCTCCAGTGATGTCATACAGAGAGAATCTACCACTGTGGAACCAGGTGTTCTTCAATCCAGTTCTGATTTGATCCTCACACCTCCAACTGTTCTGCCCCACGCAGAAATATTTCTCATGACTTCTGTCTAATATGTAATAATCACAGTAGATGATGACAGTTCTTCCAGAGTATCCTGTCACTTTGAAGGAGCTCAAACAACCTGTCATTCAGACAAGAGAAAATACCTCTTGGTTTAGTGTTTTGTAATACTAATGTAGTTACGGTTAGGATTCCTACACCAGTGACATCCTCAAATCTCACACACACACACACACACACACACACACACACACACACACACACACACACACACACACACACACACACACACACACACACACACACACACACACACACACACACACACACACACACACACACACACACCGTAGTGTTTCCTTATCTGTATTAGCAGCCTTTATAAGAAATCTAACTGGATGTTATTACATGTTATAGAGAGTTATAACAAGCTTATTACCTGACATGAAGGAGAGGAGGATGACTATCAGCAGGATCCTCATCTTGTTGTGTTCTCTCCAGGTTGGTCCAGGTGTCTTTAGGTCCTGTTATAATGCTGTGTTCTCTCCAGGTTGGTCCAGGTGTCTATAGGTCCTGATATAATGCTGTGTTCTCTCCAGGTTGGTCCAGGTGTCTATAGGTCCTGATATAATGCTGTGTGTCCAAGTCTACAACTCTCTCTGTTCTCTCTCTACTTATAGGAACTTAAATACAAACTTAATGTACTTCATGTACTCTCTCTCTCTCTCTGCCCCTCCCTCTCTCTAACTCACTCTTTGCGCTCGTACAACTATGAACTTCCCTATTTCTGCATCTCTCTCTCTCTCTCACCTCTACTATTTCAAACCCCCCTACCACATGTTATTTCTGACAGCCCCTCCCTCTTCCTCCTTAACCAATCACATCTATGTTCCTACATCACACAGTAGAGAGCGAGAGAGAGAGGGAGAGAGAGAGAGAGGGAGGGTGAGAAGAAGAGAGACAGAGTCCTCTATGGATCATAGCACAGAAACACATTCAAACACTCTCATTCAGACTGAAGGCTGTCTACAGAGGAGAGAAACAGAGTTATTCTGCCACTGGAGGGCAGTCTCCCTCCATCTCTCTCTCCCTCCAGCTCTCTCTCCCTCCATCTTTCCCTCAATCTCAGCTCTGTGCGTCTAATGACAGTGGTACATGCTGATGAGACAGGTACAGAGTGACAGGTACTGAGTTTACTGACAGCACCAGTGGAGGCTGGTGAGGGGAGGACTACTTATAGTAATGGTTAGAATGGGGCGTATCAAATACATAAATATATTGGTGCTTTATTGATGAATACACATTCTCATTTCCCAGTTGTCATGACTGTCCTGTGAGGATCAGACTGATGGGGGGGTGACAGTAACCAGGCCTCTCTCTCTCCAACAGATAGGAGAGGGGGAGCTGTTGATTCGTCACCTTCACACCCTGCTGTAAATCTCTGGAGGGGGAAACTTTGTCTCTCTACCCTTTAGTATTGGGATTGGAATGTCTTTTGTCTAGAGAGACTTTTGCCCAAAACTCTAACTTTGGAACAGTATTTCTAACATCCGAATGTAGAATGTAGAATGTAGAATGTATACGTCAAGTTTCCATCCAATAGACACTGTAAAATGAAGATAATATTTTTGTTAAGAATTTGATTCAAATTTTCTAACGAGTACATAGTTTTGATGATACATTGCCCAGTAAGTAGCCACGCCTGAGGGACCTCAGAGAGCGTTTCAGCATGATGGTAACACCCCATTTTTACCAGAGTGTATAAAGGATTGGCTAAGAATTAACATATCAGACCAGAACATTTCTGTGTTGCTGCTGGCGGGTAAAGTGGTCAGGAGCTGAACCCTGAAAAATCAATCTTTAGACCAGAAAGATGTGAGACCATGGAAAAGGTTAGAACTTAACCTCAACACGAGGTGAAGAAGATAAACTCACCTTCCTTTAGACCACAGAGACGAAGAGCTGCAGCTCATGTCCATCTTGGTACAAATCCTGAGTGCCAACACGAGGAGGAAGAGGCGAGAAGCTCACCTCAGACAATCACTGGTACAGCTGATTAGCTGTCTTAAGTCAGATATCGAGAAAAACTAATTTAAAGGACTATCTTGCTATGCTCATCACCAACTCTCATCACTGTTGACATGGCTGGTTATCTTCCATAGTGAACAACAGTAGAAGACGGTAAAGGGAAACCCCTTTCGGACAATCAGAGCCAAACAGCTGGAAGGTCAACAACTTTCCGAAAAGGCTTAGTTCCGACCGAGATAAACGAAGAACAGCATTCAACACGTAAATATATTCATTATTTCTTATACCGAACGGGCGGTGGTTCGTGTGCAAAGTATGCGATTAATTGGAGAATAGTTATGGAATGTGACCATGATAAGTGTCCATTTCAAGCCGTCATATCTTGTTAGTCCACTAGGGACTTTTGTCTCATGCAAGTATGTGTGTGTTCTGTTATTATTTAGTTAGTTAGTAAATAAATAATTCAACCAAATTGTATATTACTGAATAATGATCAAAATTGGGGTTCTTGCAGATCCAAGAAGGTTACGACTGTTCAGAAAGAGAATTGATATGAGGTAATGATTAATAAGTGACTGTTCAGAAAGAGAATTGATATGAGGTAATAATTAATAAGTGACTGTTCAGAATGAGACTGATATGAGGTAATAATTAATAAGTGACTGTTTAGAATGAGACTGATATGAGGTAATAATTAATAAGTGACTGTTCAGAATGAGAATTGATATGAGTTAATGATAAATAAGTGACTGTTCAGAATGAGACTGATATGAGGTAATAATTAATAAGTGACTGTTCAGAATGAGACTGATATGAGGTAATAATTAATAAGTGACTGTTATTGATATATATCTTATATAGCTTCTAGAGTTTAATTTGGGAGATGATAACTCATTAAACAACTTATTCCGTGGTGCCCCAAATCTTAATGAGTTAATTGTTTCATGATTAATTTAATTGTGTAACAATTAAACATAGTTAGTGGATTTAAGCAAAAACATTCATCAGATTAATGAAAGTCAAGTCACGACAGTCAAGTGGAGTAAAAAAACTGTAGCATAGTGGAGACATGCTGGATCTCTGGGGATGTTGACAGTAGCATAGTGGAGACAGGCTGGATCTCTGGGGAAGTTGACAGTAGCATAGTGGAGACAGGCTGGATCTCTGGGGAAGTTGACAGTAGCACAGTGGAGACAGGCTGGATCTCTGGGGAAGTTGATAGTAGCATAGTGGAGACAGGCTGGATCTCTGGGGAAGTTGATAGTAGCATAGTGGAGACAGGCTGGATGTCTGGGGAAGTTGATAGTAGCACAGTGGAGTCAGGCTGGATCTCTGGGGATGTTGACAGTAGCATAGTGGAGACAGGCTGGATCTCTGGGGAAGTTGATAGTAGCATAGTGGAGACAGGCTGGATCTCTGGGGAAGTTGACAGTAGCGTAGTGGAGACAGGTTGGATCTCAGGGGAAGTTGACAGTAGCATAGTGGAGACAGGCTGGATCTCAGGGGAAGTTGACAGTAGCATACGTCACACTGTCTGGAGCCTCTCCACCTCCAACGTTGGAGTAGATGTCATCTGGATGAGGATTGGTTGCCTTGGCATAGATGGTGGTGATATCACAGGCTGTATCTGGGTTATGATTGGTTCCTGTGGCATAGATGGGGTTGGTGATGGTTCCTGTGTCTGGATCCTGGTTGGTTGTCATGGAGTCAGACACCAACAGTCTGGCAGAGTGGTTAGATGCTGAAGAGGAAAACAAATAGATGATTTATTGTTGATGATTATTTATTTATGTTTTGTTATTAAATGTTTTTATTTATAAAACCTTTACAAATGTTTTGACATATTTGTTAAATCTTTAAATAATGATTGTGTGTGATAACTAGTGTGCCTGTTGGTCTCCTGTCTCTGTCTCTCCTCTGTCTGAAGAACATGAACAACAGCAGACCCAGCAGTAGTAGAACAACACCCAGAACAACACCAGAGAACATCACATCACCTAGAACACCCAGACCAACACCAGAGAACATCACATCACCTAGAACACCCAGACCAACACCAGAGAACATCACATCACCTAGAACACCCAGACCAACACCAGAGAACATCACATCACCTAGAACACCCAGACCAACACCAGAGAACATCACATCACCTAGAACACCCAGACCAACACCAGCGAACATCACATCACCTAGAACACCCAGACCAACACCAGAGAACATCACATCACCTAGAACACCCAGACCAACACCAGAGAACATCACATCACCTAGAAAAACCAGAACAACACCAGAGAACATCACATCACCTAGAACACCCAGACAACACCAGAGAACATCACCTAGAAAACCCAGACCAACACCAGAGAACATCACATCACCTAGAACACCCAGACAACACCAGAGAACATCACCTAGAAAACCCAGACCAACACCAGAGAACATCACATCACCTAGAAAAACCAGAACAACACCAGAGAACATCACATCACCTAGAACACCCAGACCAACACCAGAGAACATCACATCACCTAGAACACCCAGACCAACACCAGAGAACATCACATCACCTAGAACACCCAGACCAACACCAGAGAACATCACCTAGAACACCCAGACCAACACAAGAGAACATCACCTAGACCACCCATACCAACACCAGAGAACATCACCTAGAACACCCAGACCAACACCAGAGAACATCACATAGAACACCCAGACCCACACCAGAAAACATCACATCACCTGGAACACCCAGAGCAACACCAGAGAACATCACATCACCTAGAACTCCCAGACCAACACCAGAGAACATCACATCACCTAGAACACCCAGACCAACACCAGAGAACATCACCTAGAACACCCAGACCAACACCAGAGAACATCACATCACCTAGAACACCCAGACCAACACCAGAGAACATCACCTAGAACAGCCAGAACAACACCAGAGAACATCACATCACCTAGAACAGCCAGAGACAGTACTCAGGCATAATGTAACAGTGATGGTACATTTAGCTAGTCTCTACTGTACTGTACTTCTGGGTTTCTTCATTTCAGAGGGAGGGAGGAGGGAAGACAACATCAGACAGAGAAACAGCTGGTGTTGAGGAGAGCAGAACATAGAGAGGAATTGTTAATGAGGTATCAATAGTCACAGTCAGATTATTCAATCTAATATGAAGTATCAGGCAAAGTCAATGTGTTTTTGTTACGGTTCAATGTTATTCACTGTCTAGAGGTGGAAGATGTAATGACTAGTTTAAACCACAAGGTGGTGTGTCTTTAGATTCATAGTTGTAGTTTATGAGGGAAGGATGCTTGGTAGTTGTAGTCCATGTTACAGTATGGTGCTTGGTAGTTGTAGTCCATGTTACAGTATGGTGCTTGGTACTTGTAGTCCATGTTACAGTATGGTGCTTGGTAGTTGTAGTCCATGTTACAGTGTGGTGCTTGGTAGTTGTAGTCCATGTTACAGTATGGTACTTGGTTGTTGTAATCCATGTTATATATTGTACTTGGTAGTTGTAGTCCATGTTATAATAAGAGTGGGACAGTGGTCTAAGGCCCTGCATCTCAGTGCTTGATGTGTCACTACAGACACCCTGGTTTGATTCCAGGCTGTATCACAACCGGCCGTGATTGGGAGTCCCATACGGCGGTGCACAATTGGCCCAGCATAGTCTGGGTTTGGCCGGTGTAGGCCGTCATTGTAAATAAGAATTTGTTCTGAACTGACTTCCCTAGTTAAATAAAAGTTAAATATATATTTATTTTTTTAAAGACCATGTTACAATATGATGCTTGGTAGTTGTAGTTCATTTTACAGTATGGTGCTTGGTAGTTGTAGTTCATTTTACAGTATGGTGCTTGGTAGTTGTAGTTTATCTCTAAGTGTCATGTGGTGGTGAGGGTTCATTATGTTACCATGGTGAAGCTGTTGTTACCTTGTGTTCTAGTCATGTCTTTGGTGGTGATGCTGTTGTTACCTTGTCTTCTAGTCATGTCTGTGGTGGTGATGCTGTTGTTACCTTGTGTTCTAGTCATGCCTGTGGTGGTGATGTTGTTGTTACCTTGTGTTCTAGTCATGTCTGTGTTGGTGATGCTGTTGTTACCTTGTGTTCTAGTCATGTCTGTGGTGGTGGTGATGTTGTTACCTTGTGTTCTAGTCATGTCTGTGGTGGTGATGCTGTTGTTACCTTGTGTTCTAGTCATGTCTGTGGTGGTGATGCTGTTGTTACCTTGTGTTCTAGTCATGTCTGTGGTGGTGATGCTGTTGTTACCTTGTGTTCTAGTCATGTCTGTGGTGGTGATGCTGTTGTTACCTTGTGTTCTAGTCATGTCTGTGGTGGTGATGCTGTTGTTACCTTGTGTTCTAGTCATGTCTGTGGTGGTGATGCTGTTGTTACCTTGTGTTCTAGCCATGTCTGTGGTGGTGATGCTGTTGTTACCTTGTGTTCTAGTCATATCTGTGGGGGTGATGTTGTTGTTACCTTGTGTTCTAGTCATATCTGTGGGGGTGATGTTGTTGTTACCTTGTGTTCTAGTCATGTCTGTGGTGGTGATGCTGTTGTTACCTTGTGTTCTAGTCATGTCTGTGGTGGTGATGCTGTTGTTACCTTGTGTTCTAGTCATGTCTGTGGGTGGTGATGTTGTTCCTACTGTTCCATTGGTCCTTGCTGTTGGAACATAATGCGTCAAATATGTAAGGTGAAAGCCCTCCAACAATGAATGAGAGAGAGAGAGAGAGAGAGAGAGAGAGAGAGAGAGAGAGAGAGAGAGAGAGAGAGAGAGAGAGAGAGAGAGAGAGCCTGCGTACTTGTTACCGTGTGTGGTTTGAGGTGTGTTTCTGAGACTGAAAGTATTTCCCACTCTGTGTGTTTCAGAGGAAGTGGTGTGAACCTTGACCTACAATGACTATAAATACTAGTCTTTCAATACAGCACCTCTCTGAGTAGTTACAATACTAAAGATAATGACTATAACTACTAGTCTCTCAATACAGCACCTCTCTGAGTACAGTTACAATACTAAAGATAATGACTATAACTACTAGTCTCTAATACAGAACCTCTCTGAGTACAGTAACAATACTATAGATAATGACTGTAACTACTAGTCTCTCAATACAGCACCTCTCTGAGTACAGTTACAATACTAAAGATAATGACTGTAACTACTAGTCTCTAATACAGAAACTCTCTGAGTACAGTTACATTACTAAAGATAATGACTGTAACTACTAGTCTCTAATACAGAACCTCTCTGAGTAGTTACAATACTAAAGATAATGACTGAACAGATTATAGGGACTAAATAACATGGGTTAATATCAGTGACTGGGGGAGAGGGAGATGTGAGAGGGGGAGAGGAGAGAGTGGAGATGAGGAGATGCGATAGGGGGAGAGGAGAAGAGGAGATGTGAGAGAGAGATGTGAGGGGGAGAGGAGGAGATGTGAGGGGGAGAAAAAAAGGAGGACAGAAAGACAGAGAGAAAGATAACAGAGGAGGGACAGAGATAGATGGAGAGAGAGATGTAGGCCTACAGATAAGTGTGTAGCCTATAGAGAGCAGTTCTACTGAGGGTAATATACCTGCTGTGGAGTTTGAGGAGTCAGTTGTCATGGTGATGTTTGTTGATGGGTGTGTCGTGGAGAGGAGAGGTCTGGAGGTGACGGAGCCAGGGTTGGGAGGAACAGGAGCTGTAGAGAGAGATAGAGAGATAGAGAGTCATGGAGAGAGAGAGTGAGAAAAAGAGAGAGAACGAAAGAGAAAGAGAAAGAGAGAGAGAGGGTGAGGGAGAGAAACAGAGATATAATGCATCAACACAAATATATAATGTGTAAAATATAATCCTCCACATAAACACACTGATAGAAGGTCTTAGACACCAACCTCTGTCCACAGTGATCCTGACTTCAGTCTTGTTATACCACCACCATGTGTTTATTTCACACCAGTAGGTCCCAGAATCCTCTTGGATCAGGTTAGCGATGGTCACAGTGAAGACTCTTCTCTCTGTGTCGTCAAACAGAGAGAATCTCCCTTCATGAGTCCACGCTGGGTGCTGATGCGTTTGGGTTTTGATCACGTCAACCCGGGAGGCCCAGATCCCTTTAGAGAGGTACTTCTGGTACGTCTCAAACCTCCGGTCATAAGGACACTGAATGCTAGAATTTCCTCCTTCTTTCCCTCTCTTTGTGATCACTCCTGACATCACACAGCTCACAGCTATGAAACAACCAAAGAAACACATTCACATCATCTATACAATAACAGTATTCATAGTCACCATGTTTCACAAACAGTCAGGTAAGGGAGATAGTTGAGTGACAGGTAAAGAATGTTTAATAATCTGGGAATGAGTGATACAGTACATTTATGTGTTCAGGACTACAGCAATACAGTAAAACAGTGTTGAAGGATAAAGTAAAGTACAGTATTGATCACTGTAGCGTACAATCATACATGCCAAGAATTGAGTGCTGTGTTCATTGAGTAACACAGTTCAATATGGGGTGTGTATTAATGTATTGAGGTCTGATAGTAACAGTTAAATATGGGGTGTGTATTAATGTATTGAGGTCTGATAGTAACAGTTCAATATGGGGTGTGTATTAATGTATTGAGGTCTGATAGTAACAGTTCAATATGGGGTGTGTATTAATGTATTGAGGTCTGATAGTAACAGTTCAATATGGGGTGTGTATTAATGTATTGAGGTCTGATAGTAACAGTTCAATATGGGGTGTGTATTAATGTATTGAGGTCTGATAGTAACAGTTCAATATGGGGTGTGTATTAATGTATTGAGGTTTGATAGTAACAGTTCAATATGGGGTGTGTATTAATGTATTGAGGTCTGATAGTAACAGTTCAATATGGGGTGTGTATTAATGTAATATATTCTAATAGTACTCACCACAGAGGAGGCTGATGTTGACAGACATCAGATTCCTCATTCTTCTCTCTGGCTTCCCTCCTATGTTGTACAAATTATACTGTACTCCACTCACTCACTCTCTCCCAGTCTGTCATAGTAGCTATGAACACAACTCTAACCTTGTTTAAGAGTTCTGGTAGCTGTTTAGTCCAGAAACACACCCCCCAAACCACACACGTAAACAAGTACGCAGGCGCATTCTCTCTCTCTCTCTCTCTCTCTCTCTCTCTCTCTCTCTCTCTCTCTCTCTCTCTCTCTCTCTCTCTCTCTGTGTCTCTGTCTCTCTCGTCAGTTCCTCTTTCAAAACTGTATGTTGATATCTGGGGTTTTCGTTCATGTCATTGTGTGTGTCAGTTTTTTTAGACAAACAGTCACACACACACTTATATTTGCATCTAGACATTATTTCACATTTCTTTTAGACTAGCAATTGGTTTTCAACAGTGGAGATTTGTATAAAAGTTGCTGTCTGTCTCTCTGACATTTGCAACATTGTTTCAATATTGAAATTGGATCTCCAGCTGTCACATCGTAATGAACGTGCAGCAGTTGGGAGTCGGGACAGACAGGCAGGCGGCCATCTTTTCACAGACAGTCAAAATCATGAATCTGCATCATGTTCATGGATATTTACAAAGAAATGTCAATAGAAAACTGGTCAAATGAAATGCAGATAGTTTGCTGTCTTTCCAGCTTCAGTTTGAAGTGATTGTGTTAGCTGTGTTGTTGGCTAGCTCCTCTGAACAACAGTGTTCTGATGAGAGAGCACATTTTCTATGCCAGTCGAAATCACGCCTCATTAGATCATTGTTATGGATGTATCCAAATAAATGTCACTAGAAAACAGCTTAAACAAATGCAGCTACTTTGCTGTTATTCTGGCTGCACTGTTCTACGTGACTGTAGTTGGCTAGCTACCAAGCAACCATTTTTGGCTAACTACCAAGCAGGGGATCAGAACGTTACCAGCCAGGATGGCAATAGAACATTTAGAACCAATGACTGGGTCACGTCCATAGATACAGAACAAAAACACTGAACGACTGGGTCACGTCCATAGATACAGATCAAAAAGACTGAATGACTGGGTCACGTCTCTAGATACAGAACAAAAAGACTGAACGACTGGGTCGCGTCCATAGATACAGAATGAAAAGACTGAACGACTGGGTCACGTCCATAGATACAGAACAAAAAGACTGAACGACTGAGTCACGTCCATAGATACAGAACAAAATGACTGAACGACTGGGTCACGTCCATAGATACAGAATGAAATGACTACACCCTACACTACTACTGTTACAGTAACTTCCCTACACCATACACTGCTCCTGTTACAGTACCTTCACTACACCCTACACTACCTTCACTACACCCTACACTACCTTCACTACACCCTACACTACTCCTGTTACAGTACCATCACTACACCCTACACTACTCCTGTTACAGTACCTTCACTACACCCTACTCTACTCCTGTTACAGTACCTTCACTACACCCGACACTACTCCTGTCACAGTACCTTCACTACACCCTACACTACTCCTGTTACAATACGTTCACTACACCCTACACTACTCCTGTTACAGTACCTTCACTACACCCTACAATGCTCCTGTTACAGTACCTTCACTACACCCTTTACTACTCCTGTTACAGTACCTTCACTACACCCTACACTACTCCTGTTATAGTACCTTCACTACACCCTACACTACTCCTGTTACAGTACCTTCACTACAACCTACACTACTCCTGTTATAGTACCTTCACTACACCCTACACTACTCCTGTTACAGTACCTTCACTACACCCTACACTCCTCCTGTTACAGTACCTTCACTACACCCTACACTACTCCTGTTACAGTACTTTCACTACACCCTACACTACTCCTGTTACAGTACCTTCACTACACCCTACACTCCTCCTGTTACAGTACCTTCACTACACCCTACACTACTCCTGTTACAGTACTTTCACTACACCCTACATTACTCCTGTTACAGTACCTTCACTACACCCTACACTACTCCTGTCACAGGACCTTCACTACTCCTGTTACAGTACCTTCACTACACCCTACACTACTCCTGTTACAGTACCTTCACTACACCCTACACTACTCCTGTTACAGTACCTTCACTACACCCTACACTACTCCTGTTATAGTACCTTCACTACACCCTACACTACTCCTGTTACAGTACCTTCACTGCACCCTACACTACTCCTGTTACAGTACCTTCACTACACCCAACACTACTCCTGTTACAGTACCTTCACTACACCCTACACTACTCCTGTTACAGTACCTTCACTACACCCTACTCTAAGTATGTTGTCTATCACTAGCTGGACGTCATCAGAGAGCGACACATGTTTGTTGTTGTTGAATGCTGTAAAACATTAAAAACAATCAAGCAACCCAGAAAAGTGCTAACAATACCCAATATTAACATGTGTAGCCTAAGAAACAAGGTCCAATAGGTCAATAACTTGCTTGTAACAGAGGACATTCATATTCTGACTATCTCTGACTATCTCTGAAACTGAAACTTAGATAATACCTTTGATGATACAGTGGGTAGCAATACATGGTTATAACATCTACCGAAAAGACAGAAATGCCAAAGGAGGCGGTGTTGTGGTCCATATTCAGAACCACATTCCTGTAAAGCTTAGGGACGATTTAATGTAAATAGGACTGGGGGACAACTTCCGATGAAACTGGAGGGCGCGCAATTTAAATAAATAATCATGATATTGAACATTTAGGTACATACAAGTGATTTATATCGGTTGAAAGCTTAAGTTCCTGTTAATCTAACTGCACTGTCCGATTTATATTCGCTATTACAGCAAAAGCATGCCATGGGATTGTTTGAGGACAGCGCCCAACATCAAAATATTTTTCCACCGGCACAGGTTTCATATATTCACAAATAGTGATTAAATATTCACTTACTTGTTGAAAATCTTCCTCTGATTTGTCATCCAAAGGGTCCCAGCTATAACATGTAGTGTTGTTTTGTTAGATAAAATCCTTCTTTATATCCCAAAAAGTCTCTTTAGTTGGCGCCATCAATTTGAGTAATACACCCGTTCAACATGCAGAGAAAGGAATCCGAAAATGTACCCCTAAACTTTGTTTCAACAAGTCAAAATACGTTTCAATATACTCCTCAGACACCCTAAAATGTAATCAAACTATAATATTTCTTACGGAAAGAAGTATGTTCAATAGGAAACCGATTATAGAAGGTGCGTCTTGTCTTCATGGTGCCCAAACACGAATTTCCAAGACTGTGTCCCTGTACTAAAACTGATATTTCTTATTCGTTTTGGAAGTTACAAGCCTGAAACCGTGAACATGACCTGCTGACACCCTGTGGAAGCCATAGGAATTGCACTACACCCTAGTAGTCGGACGCCGCTCTGGTCTGGTGGAAGTTGCTACTGAATCCGCTCTCTCTGTGGCTTTTCAGTGTGTGTGTGTGTGTGTGTGTGTGTGTGTGTGTGTGTGTGTGTGTGTGTATCTCAGGTGGTTCTAGTCGACACTCTTCCTCTACATGTCCAGACACAAACACAATGAAAAACACACACTACACACACACTCACACACATACACAAATACACACACATACACATACACACAATAATATTCCACATTCACACTGTTTTAAACATTTTGATGAGTTTTTATGAAATGCTTTAAAAGGCACAGTTTATATACATATACAATAGCTAAGTAAATCTCAAAGGTACAGCTGACTATTATGGTATTTCTGTCTTCATTATTATAACAGACTAAATGAAGGCAAAATTATATGATAAAACACAAATATTTACAATAATGTTGGTTGACTTTCACAAAATCTGGAACTACAAGTGATTTTGAAGCCAGATGTTCCTATTTTACATATATTATATACAGTAAAACCACGTGAGCTGTTTTAATACAAAAGGAGGATTTGAAACAGGAAAGGGATTGTTTTCTTCATGTCATTCCAAGATGGCGGCTCTGTGGTGACAACCCTTCATCTCTCTACAGGGAGCTTCTCTTCATCCCAGATGTCACCTTGTTCTCTATAGAGCACTGCCTTTGACCAGGGTCCATATGGGGGAGAGGTAATAGGATGTCATTTGGGATGCATCTCTTGTAGAGATTATATACTATTACATTATTTTGGGTGGCTGGGCTGTAGAGTAGATGGCATCTTCTGGAGTGTCTTTAGAGAGGTCTACAGCAGGGTATCTTGTAGATTATACAGTATCTTTGGGTAGCTGGGCTGTAGAGTAGATGGCATCTTCTGGAGTGTCTTTAGAGAGGTCTACAGCAGGGTATCTTGTAGATTCTACAGAATCTTTGGGTAGTTGGGCTGTAGAGTAGAGGGCGTCTTCTGGAGTGTCTTTAGAGAGGTCTACAGCAGGGTATCTTGTAGATTCTACATTATCTTTGGGTGGCTGGGCTGTAGAGTAGATGGCATCTTCTGGAGTGTCTTTAGAGAGGTCTCCAGCAGGGTATCTTGTAGATTCTACAGTATCTTTGGGTAGCTGGGCTGTAGAATAGATGGAATCATCCTGGGATCTGCTGGCTGTTGGAGGTCTTGAAGAGACTCTAGAATCTGTAGGTAGATCCACACTGGAGTAGATGAGAGAAGCTGATTGATCTGCAGTAGAATAGCTTGGATTTATATCATCTTTGTGGCAGCTAGCATTAGCATAGATGTCACAGTGTGAGACACTGGTAGCATGGCCAGCAGGGTAGGTTGTAGAGGCTTGGTCAGCAGGGTAGGTTGTGGAGACTTGGCCAGCAGGGTAGGTTGTAGAGGCTTGGCCAGCAGGGTAGGTTGTAGTTTTGGTAGGTGAGTTGACATTGGAGTTGACTGAAGCGATGACCACAGGGAGTGTGTCTGTCTGTCTGTCTGCCTCTCTGATCTCCTCATAGACACAGTCAACCTGCAAACAGAACCAATGACAATAGATACATGTTCAGATATGAAAAGAATTGGAGGCCCTCAACCATCAACATGTCAGCCACTGTTTATCTTCATGTAATGATAACAGACTACAGTAGAAACCCACTAGAGGCTGTAGACTCACACACTCAACCCTTAGATGGTTAGTTACCACCTCCCTGTCTATCACCTCTACACTACACTTTATTATGGACACACACACACACACACACCACACACACACACACACACACACACACACACACACACACACACACACACACACACACACACACACACACACACACACACACACACACACACACACACACACACACACACACACACACACACACACACACACACACACACACACATACACACACCGTTGTATCTCTCACCTCTCCAGTAGGGTCAGGTTGTGTGTTGGAGGAGACTGGTGGTGGTGTTCTCCTGGTTCCTCTCCTCTGTCTGTCGAACAGGAGCAGGACCAGTCCTAATACTGTCACCATGACTACCAGACCAACACTGGTCCACACCATCAGACCTGATCACAGACAGGAGGAGAGACTTTACAGAGTACTGTATATAGCATAGATACCATCAGACCTGACCACAGACAGGAGGAGAGACTTTACAGAGTACTGTATATATCATAGATACCATCAGACCTGACCACAGACAAAAGGAGAGACTTTACAGAGTACTGTATATATCATAGATACCATCAGACCTGACCACAGACAGGAGGAGAGACTTTACAGAGTACTGTATATATCATAGATACCATCAGACCTGACCACAGACAAAAGGAGAGACTTTACAGAGTACTGTATATATCATAGATACCATCAGACCTGACCACAGACAAAAGGAGATACTTTACAGAGTACTGTATATATCATAGATACCATCAGACCTGACCACAGACAGGAGGAGAGACTTTACAGAGTACTGTATATATCATAGATACCATCAGACCTGACCACAGACAGGAGGAGAGACTTTACAGAGTACTGTATATATCATAGATACCATCAGACCTGACCACAGACAGGAGGAGAGACTTTACAGAGTACTGTATATATCATAGATACCATCAGACCTGACCACAGACAGGAGGAGAGACTTTACATAGGACTGTATATATTATAGATAACATGAATTATAGCATGAATTACAACGTTCATTCGATCAGTTGACAGACAGACAGACAGACAGACAGACAGACAGACAGACAAGACAGACAGACAGACAGACAGACAGACAGACAGACAGACAGACAGACAGACAGACAGACAGACAGACAGACAGACAGACAGACAGACAGACAGACAGACAGACAGACAGACAGACAGACAGACAGACAGACAGACAGGAAATAAAGGTGTGATAAAGGAGGAGCCAAAACCTAAAGTGCTGCATCACTTCCTGTAGATTTCCAGAAACTCAAGTCTAAACCATATTTCAGCAAATCAGTAGATATGAAACTTACCAGCCCTCTGACTCTGTCCTGCACCAGGAGAGTCCAATGTAGGATCTACTAGAGAGAGAGAGAGAGAGAGAGAGAGAGAGAGAGAGAGAGAGAGAGAGAGAGAGAGAGAGAGAGAGAGAGAGAGAGAGAGAGAGAGAGAGAGAGAGAGAGAGAGAAATGATTTCCTCCAGCATTTAATATCACAGAACATTAGTTGTAATGTCTGAGATGAGAGATTCATCATTTCACAACATATTAGTTGTAATGTCTGAGATGAGAGATTCATCATTTCACAACATATTAGTTATAATGTCTGAGATGAGAGATTCATCATTTCACAACATATTAGTTGTAATGTCTGAGATGAGAGATTCATCATTTCACAACATATTAGTTGTAATGTCTGAGATGAGAGATTCATCATTTCACAACATATTAGTTGTAATGTCTGAGATGAGAAATTCATCATTTCACAACATATTAGTTGTAATGTCTGAGATGAGAGATTCATCATTTCACAACATATTAGTTGTAATGTCTGAGATGAGAGATTCATCATACCTGCTCTAGATGAAGAGTGACCACTGATGTCTCCAGATGTCAGAAACATTGTAGAGATGTTCGATAATGTTGCAGAGGGGTTTGGGAGGGTTGTGGAGATGTTGGAGGACGTTGCAGAGAGGTTTGTGGAGAAATGAGGTCTGGAGGTGACAGTTGATGGTTTAGGAGGAGCTGTGTGTAAAACAAAAGAACAGTCATCCACAAATACTGTCACCATTTTGCTTTTCTCTAATGAAGTCATGAAGCCTGTAACAAACATTAAGCTCTGAATTTGTCAAGACAAATATGATTGAGTGTTAACTTACCATCTGTAACTGTGAGATGCACCTCTTGGTATGAATATTTAATATATCTGTCCATTCCACACCAGTAGGTTCCAGAGTCTGACTTCATCAGGTTCTTGATGGTAACAGTGAAGTATCCATATCTATTGTCATGTATGGCGTATCTTCCTCTCTCAATATAGTTCTTGTTCTTCTGAGTTTGAACCAGAATGTCATTGTAACTGTCACATTTCTTCCTACAGAAGTACTTGTCATTGCTTTTTCCAAACCATTTATCTGCATATGAGCACTGAATTGTGACCTGTCCCCCAACAACTCCAGTCACTTTGGTAATGACTGACTCCACAACACAGAGAGCTGTAAAACAGAAACACACGCTCACTAAAGAGGACCTGTCCCCCAACAACTCCAGTCACCTTGGTAATGACTGACTCCACAACACAGAGAGCTGTAAAACAGAAACACATGCTCACTAAAGAGGACCTGTCCCCCAACAACTCCAGTCACCTTGGTGATGACTGACTCCACAACACAGAGAGATGTAAAACAGAAACACACGCTCACTAAAGAGGACCTGTCCCCCAACAACTCCAGTCACCTTGGTGATGACTGACTCCACAACACAGAGAGATGTAAAACAGAAACACACGCTCACTAAAGAGGACCTGTCCCCCAACAACTCCAGTCACTTTGGTGATGACTGACTCTACAACACAGAGAGATGTAAAACAGAAACACACGCTCACTAAAGAGGACCTGTCCCCCAACAACTCCAGTCACTTTGGTGATGACTGACTCTACAACACAGAGAGATGTAAAACAGAAACACACGCTCACTAAAGAGGACCTGTCCCCCAACAACTCCAGTCACCTTGGTGATGACTGACTCCACAACACAGAGAGATGTAAAACAGAAACACACGCTCACTAAAGAGGACCTGGACCCCAACAACTTTATACTGTTCTTATTATTCCTTATCTGGAATGATGGGTTATTTCTTTCCACCTCATGTTATTTATAGTATTACATTGTTATTGATTAGTGCATTGTTAGGTTTAGAGCTACAAGAAAGGCATTTCAGTCTACTTCTGCAGGTGACATTAAAACTTGAACTGTACCCATCAACAGAGAGGTGAGAGAACCGTTTTAAGTTCAGTACATTCTACCATGAATATGCAGATATATCATCTGATCATATCTCTAGTGTAACACGTTCTGGCTCCTTATAGACAAATCATTATCTTAGTATATTATATCATCCAGACAGTATCCAGGCTAGTACTATAGAAACTGATACAGACTACAGAAGGTATCCAGTCTAGTACTATAGAAACTGATACAGACTGCAGACAGTACACAATCTAGTACTATAGAAACTGATGCAGACTACAGACAGTATCCAGTCTAGTACTATAGAAACTGATAGAGACTACAGACAGTATACAATCTAGTACTATAGAAACTGATACAGACTACAGACAGTATCCAGTCTAGTACTATAGAAACTGATACAGACTACAGACAGTATCCAGTCTAGTACTATAGAAACTGATACAGACTATAGACAGTATCCAGGCTAGTACTATAGAAACTGATACAGACTACAGACAGTATACAGTCTAGTACTATAGAAACTGATACAGACTATAGACAGTATCCAGTCTAGTACTATAGAAACTGATACAGACTACATACAGTATACAGTCTAGTACTATAGAAACTGATACAGACTACAGACAGGCAGACAGACAGGCAGACAGGAGAGCAGAAAGGAGGGCAGACAGACAGACAGACAGACAGACAGACAGACAGACAGACAGACAGACAGACAGACAGACAGACAGACAGACAGACAGACAGACAGACAGACAGACAGACAGACAGACAGACAGACAGACAGACAGACAGACAGACAGACAGACAGACAGACAGACAGACAGACAGACAGACAGACAGACATAACTCACCTGAGAGGAGACAGCAGGAGACAACATGGAGTATCTTCATTCTGGACAGTTACTCCTCAGTTACTATACTGTTAAAGTTACTTTACTATCACAGTTACTATACTGTTAAAGTTACTTTACTACCACAGTTACTATACTGTTAAAGTCACTTTACTAACACAGTTACTATACTGTTAAAGTTACTTTACTACCACAATTACTATACTTTTAAAGTTACTTTACTATCACAGTTACTATACTGTTAAAGTTACTTTACTACCACAGTTACTATACTGTTAAAGTTACTTTACTATCACAGTTACTATACTGTTAAAGTTACTATACTGTTAAAGTTACTTTACTACCACAATTACTTTACTATTAAAGTTACTTTACTACCACAGTTAATATATTGTTAAAGTTACTTTACTATTACAGTTACCATACTACCACCTGGTGCATCAACAAGCCCAGGTCCACAACAGCTTCTCTGTCAGCTACTCTCAGTCCTACTAATCCATCACCAGTCAGACAGTGTTTGACAGCAGGGGGATTCTGAAGTGTTCTTTCTTCCTCTGTAGAAAGCTCCTCCCTCCTCTGACATCACACCCCACTCACCTCTCTGCATGTCAGACAGATGGAGATAGTGATGAGGGCAACGGTGGTGGTGGAGGGGGTGGGCATTAGCCTACATATCCTGGCTCTGAAATTACTTCAGTGTCTGCAGGTCTATATGTGCTGCAGAGTGAAACTCGTTTAATCCGGCCGGATGTTAGACTTCTAAACGACAAGAGAACTCAGCTAGCTGTGCTGACTAAGTGTGAAAACTGTCAACTTCTCTGTTCTAAAGTTACCATGTTTGTTTCAGCAGAGGAGGAACACATTGTTGAGATGATGACATTATAGTTAAAGTATACATCAATATATTTTATAACCTTTTTTCTGACATGTCATTGATCCAAATACAGTCTTTGTAAATGATCAACTCAACAGATGAGTTTCTGAACAGAAGAAACATCCCTCCTCTACAACCCAACTCCCCCTTAATGAATGATGTCATCACATAACAGACAAGCTACTGAGATCTCAGTAAACCAATAGAACAACTTAAACTGCGAAGGCGGAGTTTGTTGACTCCACCTCTTTATTGAGATTCGCTGTCAGTTTTGAGCAGGGCATTCAGAGTTCGCCGCCGGGCTCCTAAATTGCCCATCAAGTGAAACCTCCGCTCACCCAGACAAAACATGCAAACTGTCAGTGAGAGAACAGGAAGTAGAGAGGAAGTAGAGAGAGAGAGAAAGAGACCAGCAGAGCGAGAGAGAGAAATAAAAATAAAAAGTAAAAGAGAAATTTGCTAAAAATAGAGGTCAGCGCATATAGTTAAAATATGTCTCTTGTGATTGGTCGACAGTGAGTGTATGTATCTTGTGATTGGTCGCCAGTGAGTGTATGTATCTTGTGATTGGTCGCCAGTGACTCAAGTGTCTCTGGGTTTGCTGATTGTGGAGTAGATGGGAGGTGCCTCAGAGCAGCTGTGTGGATGATTGACAGTAGAGTAGGCGGGGCTTTTGTTCACAGTAGCATAGTCACATGATGAAGTGCCCTTTGTAGTAATGGCAGCGGTGGCTTCATTGGGGCAGCTGCCCTCTTTAGTGATGGTGTCAGTGGCTTCGTTGGGGCCACTGGGGTTCTTGTGGAAGTTGACGCTGGCGTAGTGGAGAGAGTCAGAGTGACTTGTGGGTAAGTTGGCGGTGGTGTCGATGGTGGAGGTCGCAGCGCCTGAGTCTGACCTTAGGGGGCGCTCCATTATCTCTTCATAGTCACCGTCACCATGACAACCCTGGAGAGGAGGAGGAGAGAATAGTACGACACTCACAAACACACTCAACACAACAGATAAAACCCACTCAATGACATCACTCAATGACATCACTTAATGACATCACTTAATGACATCCCTCAGACACAAAAACTAACAAACACAATACACTGACCCCTTCATTGATTCCTGTGTCTGGACTCACTCTGTGTGTTGAAGAGACAGATCCTGTGGAACACAACACACACACATTACTCAGAGAGAGAGAGAGAGAGAGAGAACAAACCCCTGATAAACTACTGGGTGAAATACCACAGTGCTCCATCACTGCAGCAAGATTTGTGACCTGTTACCACAAGAAAAGGTCAACCAGTGAAGAACAAACACCATTGTAAATACAACCCATATTATTTTATTTATGCTTATTTATTTTCCCTTTTGTACATTAACCATTTGTAGATCGTTACAACACTGTATATATACATAACATGACATTTGTAATGTCTTTATTCTTTTGAAACTTCTGTGAGTGTAATATTTACTGTAAATTTGTATAGTTTATTTCACTTGGTATATTATCTACCTCTCTTGCTTTGGCAATGTTAACATATGTTTCCCATGCCAATAAAGCCCCTTGAATTGAATTGAATTGAGAGAGAGAGAGAGAGAGAGAGTGACAGAGAGAGTGACAGAGAGAGAGGACGGAGGCAGGGAGAGAGATTAGGAAAGAGAGATAGAGAGAGAGAAGACGGAGGCAGGGAGAGAGAGAGAGAGAGAGTGACAGAGAGAGAGGACGGAGGCAGGGAGAGAGAGAGAGAGAGAGTGACAGAGAGAGTGACAGAGAGAGAGGGCGGAGGCAGGGAGAGAGAGAGAGCGAGAGAGAGAGAGAGAGAGAGAGAGAGAGAGAGAGAGAGAGAGAGAGAGAGAGAGAGAAAGAGAGAGAGAGAGAGAGAGAGAGAGAGAGAGAGAGAGAGAGAGAGAGAGAGAGAGAGAGAGAGAGAGAGAGAGAGAGAGAGAGAGAGAGAGAGAGAGAGAGAGAGAGAGAGAGAGAGAGAGAGAGAGAGAGAGATGCACTTCCACCAGAATACAGCAGGGGTCAGACACTCCTCAGTGACTATTTATGCTTCTCAACCAGGGACAATGATGACAAGCTATTATGCAAACAAATTAATTCGAAATGGAAATGGAAAGATTTCGAAAATGGGAACTTTCTCTCCTTTTATAGACCTGTGTGTGTGTGTGTGTGTGTGTGTGTGTGTGTGTGTGTGTGTGTGTGTGTGTGTGTGTGTGTGTGTGTGTGTGTGTGTGTGTGTGTGTGTGTGTGTGTGTGTGTGTGTGTGTGTGTGTGTGTGTGTGTGTGTGTGTGTGTGTGTTTCTCACCTGTGGCCTTGTTGTATTTCCATCTGTAGACTATGATCAGGCTGATCACCAGCAGTAACACTACCAGACTAACAGACACCATGATGACCACTGAGGTACCTGGAAAACACACACACACGCACACACACACACGCACACACACACACACACACACGCACACACACACACGCACACACACACACACACACACACACACACACACACACACACACACACACACACACACACACACACACACACACACACACACACACACACACACACACACACACACACAGTTACGTAACCGATTAGACAAACCTACTGTTACTCTAACCTACCCCTCATATCATAACACTACATACAGACATGTCTAACACTAACCAAAGTGATACTCAGGCATCTAAATATGTAAACGTTTATTTACCAGATCCGTTGAGTGATGATGATGATGATGGGATTAATTTAGTTGTGGGTTGGTCTGTTGTTGTTGCTGCTGTTGCTGTTGTGGTGGTTGGTGCCACTGAAAACAATGGACACAAGTATGAAAATGCTTCTGTAAGGTGAGGAGAGGGAGAGATGGAGAGATGAGGAGAGAGAGATAGAGTGATGGAGGCGAAGAGAGAGAGAGATGGAGGGTGGTTTCTCTTGTTCCTGTTTAGGTGTCTCTCTTTCCCACCATGTCCTTCTTCACAACTCTCTCTCTCTCTCTCTCTCTCTCTCTCTCTCTCTCTCTCTCTCTCTCTCTCTCTCTCTCTCTCTCTCTCTCTCTCTCTCTCTCTCTCATGACAACTGCAGGTTTCATGATGACATTCATACTGAAACTAGGGGTTTTATATCTTTTCACACCACTACAAACACACAGTTATTACAGAGGAAGTTACAGTGTTCTGGTCCAGTGTCTTTTCACACCACTACAAACACACAGACATTACAGAGGAAGTTACAGTGTTCTGGTCCAGTGTCTTTTCACACCACTACAAACACACTGACAATACAGAGGAAGTTACAGTGTTCTGGTCCAGTGTCTTTTCACACCACTACAAACACACAGACATTACAGAGGAAGTTACAGTGTTCTGGTCCAGTGTCTTTTCACACCACTACAAACACACAGACATTACAGAGGAAGTTACAGTGTTCTGGTCCAGTGTCTTTTCACACCACTACAAACACACAGACATTACAGAGGAAGTTACAGTGTTCTGGTCCAGTGTCTTTTCACACCACTACAAACACACAGTTATTACAGAGGAAGTTACAGTGTTCTGGTCCAGTGTCTTTTCACACCACTACAAACACACAGACATTACAGAGGAAGTTACTGTGTTCCACTACAAACACCCAGGCCCCACTAACACAATGACTAACATACTGTAGTTATAATAATAGACTGATATAATAGAATGCTATATGCTATTTACATGGTCAGACAGTATATAACATAGCTACTGCAGGTGGACAGCATGGGGAGCAGAGGAGGCTGGTGAACAGAGATATAGGAGGATGGGCTAATCACAATGGCTGGAATGGAATGGAACGGAATCAAACACATTAAACATGTAAATGACATTAATAATGTCATGCAATTATCATTTCCATTAAACTACTTTTATCAAATAGATATGAGTGTAACTTGTGTGTTTATGTTCACATGTTAAAGAGAAAGAAGAAGTTTATACTCACTTATAACAAGCAGCTTCACCTGTGTGATCAGTGTAATGTAACGTTGTTCTGTCCTGCTGGTTTCTACTCCACACCAGTAGGTCCCAGAATCATCTTCAGTCAGGTCCCTGATGGTCACTGTGGAGAATCTCTCTCTTCTGTTGTCAGACACAGAGAAATGACCAGCTTTTGCAGTTGTCTGGTGAGCAGAGGTCATATTAACACAAGTCTTGAAGTCATTGCTTTCCTTGCAGAAATACTTGATGCTGTCCTCATGGTCCTCTGGATAGTTGCATCTGATGGTAGCTTCTCCTCCCAGATAGGCCGTCTCTGTGACTGACTTCTCACAGCAGTCATCTGTCAATAGGAACACACATCACAACCTTAGTCTTGTACTATAGACTGACTTCTCACAGCAGTCATCTGTCAATAGGAACACACATCACAACCTTAGTCTAGCACTATAGACTGACTTCATTGACTAGTGGTACCAATCATGTGATAACATATGTAGCTAAATTTGATTTAATAAGAGCGTCTGCGAAATGACTTAAATGTAATGTAATGTAATTTATAAAGTTAAAGTAAAAGTCTCTCACCCTTCTTCACTTCCAGCTCTACCTTGGTATAACTGTCAGGTATAATAGGTTTGTCCACTCCACACCAGTAGGTCCCTTCATCTTGTCTGGTCAGTTGTCTGATGATCACCTTGAAGTAGTTGTCTCCAGTGATGTCATACAGAGAGAATCTACCACTGTGGAACCAGGTGTTCTTCAATCCAGTTCTGATTTGATCGTCACAACTCAAACTCCAACTGTCCTGCCCCACGCAGAAATATTTCTCATGACTTCTGTCTTCTGTGGAATAATGATAGTAGATGATGACAGTTCCTCCAGAGTATCCTGTCACTTTGAAGGAGCTCAAACAACCTGTCAATCAGACAAGAGAAAATATATTTTATATTCCTTTGTTTAGTGTTTTGTAATACTAATGTACTTACGGTTAGGATTCCTATACCAGTACACCAGTACACCAGTACACACACACACACACACACACACACACACACACACACACACACACACACACACACACACACACACACACACACACACACACACACACACACACACACACACATACACACACACACACACACACACACACACACACACACACACACACACACACACACACACACACACACACACACACACACACACACACACACACACACACACACACACACACACACACACACACAGTAGTGTTTCCTTATCTGTAGTAGCAGCATTTATAATAAGAATAACTGGATGTTATTACATTGACATAGAGCGTTATAACAAGCTTATTACCTGTCATGAAGGAGAGGAGAATGACTATCAGCAGGATCCTCATCTTGTTGTGTTCCAGGTTGGTCCAGGTGTCTACAGGTCCTGTTATAATGCTGTGTTCTCTCCAGGTTGGTCCAGGTGTCTATAGGTCCTGATATAATGCTGTGTTCTCTCCAGGTTGGTCCAGGTGTCTATAGGTCCTGATATAATGCTGTGTTCTCTCCAGGTTGGTCCAGGTGTCTATAGGTCCTGATATAATGGTGTGTTCTCTCCAGGTTGGTCCAGGTGTCTATAGGTCCTGATATAATGCTGTGTTCTCTCCAGGTTGGTCCAGGTGTCTATAGGTCCTGATATAATGCTGTGTTCTCTCCAGGTTGGTCCAGGTGTCTATAGGTCCTGATATAATGCTGTGTTCTCTCCAGGTTGGTCCAGGTGTCTATAGGTCCTGATATAATGCTGTGTGTTCAAGTCTACAACTCTCTCTGTTCTCTCTCTACTTATAGGAACATAAATACAAACTTCATGTACTTCATGTACTCTCTCTCTCTCTCTCTGCCCCTCCCTCTCTCTAACTCACTCTTTGCGCTCGTACAACTATGTACTTCCCTTATTCTGCATCTCTCTCTCTCTCTACTAGTTCAAACCCTCCTAACACATGTTATTTCTGACAGCCCCTCCTTCTTCCTCCTAAACCAATCACACCTGTTCCTACATCACACAGTAGAGAGAGATAGAGAGATCAGTGAGAAAAAAGAGAGGGAGAGAGGCCTCTTTGGATCAGAGCACAGAACCACATACGTACACTCTCATGCAGACTGGTGGCTGTCTACAGAGGAGAGAAACAGAGTTATTCTGCCACTGGAGGCTGTCTACAGAGGAGAGAAACAGAGTTATTCTACCACTGGAGACTGTCTACAGAGGAGAGAAACAGAGTTATTCTGCCACTGGAGGCTGTCTACAGAGGAGAGAAACAGAGTTATTCTACCACTGGAGGCTGTCTACAGAGGAGAGAAACAGAGTTATTCTGCCACTGGAGGGCTCTCTCCTTCCTATCCATCTCTCTCAATTTCAATTTCAATTTAAGTGCTTCATTGGCTTGGGAAACATATGTTAACATTGCCAAAGCAAGTGAAGTAGATATTAAAGAAAAGTGATATTAACAATAATAATTAACAGTAAACATTACAGACATTTCAAATGTCATATTATCCAGGCTGTATGACAACCGGCCGTTATTGGGAGTCCCATTGGCCCAGCGTCGTCTGGGTTTGGCCGGTGTAGGCCGTCATGGTAAAAAATGTTTTCTTAACTGACTTGCCTAGTTAAATAAAGGTAAAAAATAAAAGAACAACAAACAATTATGCCTATATACAGTGTTGTAATAATGGGAAAATAGTTAAAGTACAAAAGGGAAAATAAATAAACATAAATATGGGTTGTATTTACAATGGTGTTTGTTCTTCACCGGTTGCCCTTTTCTTGTGGCAACAGGTCACCAATCTTGCTGCTGTGATGGCACACTGTGGTATTTCACCCAATAGATATGGGAGTTTATAAAAATTGGATTAGTTTTCTAATTCTTTGTGTATCTGTGTAATCTGAGGGAAATATGTGTCTCTAATATGGTCATACACTTGGTAGGAGGTCAGGAAGTGCAGCTCAGTTTCCACCTCATTTTGTGGGCTGTGTACACATCGCCTGTGTTCTCTTGAGAGCCAGGTCTGCTTTCGGCGGCCTCTCTCTCTCTCTCTCTCTCTCTCTCTCTCTCTCTCTCTCTCTCTCTCTCTGTCTCTCTGTCTCTCTGTCTCTCTGTCTCTCTCTCTCTCTCTGTCTCTCTGTCTCTCCCTCCCTCTCTGCTGGGTGATAATGGTTCAAACCAGCCGGAGGTTAGACTTCTGAACCACAAGAGAACTCAGCTAGCTGTGGTTGTGTACCAGAGAGCACCCTATTCCCTACGTAGTGCACTACTTTTGATCAGGCCCCAAAGGGCTCTAGTGCCTATCTATATAGGGAGCCATTTGGGATGAACCTTCATTGGGAAACTGTCCATTTCTCTGTTCTAAAGTTCCCCATTATGTTTGTTTTCGTAGAGGCAGCACATATAATTAAGATGTTGACAACATAGTTATCAATTCATCCATTTATTTCATATATACAGTGCATTCAGAAAGTATTCGGACCCATTGACGTTTTCCTCATTTTGTTACGTTACAGCATTATTCTAAAGTATATTAAATACATTTTTCCCTCATCAATCTACAAAGAATACCCTATACTTGTCAGACAACACAATGCCACAGATGTCTCAGAAATTAACGTTAATTTCTCTTCTATAAGCCGCCGCCAACGTCATTTTAGAGGTTTTGGCCGTACATCCAACCTGCCTCACAACCGCAAACCAATTGTAACCACGCCAACCCAGGACCTCCACATCTGGCTTCTTCACCTGCGAGATTGTCTGGGGAGGGGGAGGGGGGTGCTAAGGAGTATTTCTGTCTGCAATAAAGTCGTTTTGTGGGGGAAAACTAATTCGGATTGGCTGGGCCTCGTTCCCCAGTGGGTGGACCTGGCTCCCAAGTGGGTGGGCCTATGCCTTCCCAGGCCCACCAATGGCTACGCACCTGCCCAGTCATGTGAAATCCATATATAGGGCCAATTGATTATATTTCAATTGACTGATTTCCTTCTATGAATTGTAACTCAGTAAATCATTGTTGCATGTTGCGTTAATATTCATTCATTCACTGACTGTACAAAACATTAGGACAGATTGTTGAGATGATGACAGTATAGTTAAAGTACACATGTATTTTATACATTTCATTGATCCACAAACACTGAGTGGACAAACCATTAGGAACACCTGCTCTTTCCATGAAATAGACTGACCAGGTGAATCCAGGTGAAAGCTATGATCCCTTATTGATGTCATTTGTTAAATCCACTTCATTCGGTGTAGATGAAGAAGAGGAGACGGGTTAAAGAAGGATTGTTAGGCCTTAAGGCTATTGAGACATGGATTGTGTATGTGTGCCGTTCAGAGGGTGAATGGGCAAGACAACATATTTCAGTGCCTTTAAATGGGGTATGATAGTAGGTGACAGGTGCACCGGTTGAGTCAAGAACTGCAACGCTGCTGGGTTTTGTCCTCCACCCAAAATATCCACCCAACTTGACACAACTGTGGGAAGCATTGGAGTCAACATGGGCCAGTATCCCTGTGGAACGCTTTCAACAGCTTGTAGAGTCCATGCCCTGACGAACTGAGGCTGTTCTGAGGGCAAAATATTAGGAAAGTGTTCCTAATTCCTATTTCAGTGTATATTTACATTAATTATGAAAGATTGGATTAGAATGGAATTTCATACGTACAAATATTACAAAGACTGACAATTTACTGACTCTTGTGTTTTGAATGAGGGATTGGTAGGTGGAGTCTTGGGTTGTTGTTGTATTGAGGGTTTGGTAGGTGGAGTCTTGGGTTGTTGTGTTGAGGGTTTGGTAGGTGGAGTCTTGGGTTGTTGTTGTATTGAGGGTTTGGTAGGTGGAGTCTTGGGTTGTTGTGTTGAGGGTTTGGTAGGTGGAGTCTTGGGTTGATGTGTTGAGGGTATGGTAGGTGGAGTCTTGGGTTGATGTGTTGAGGGTTTGGTAGGTGGAGTCTTGGTTTGTTGTGTTGAGGGTTTGGTAGGTGGAGTCTTGGGTTGTTGTGTTGAGGTTTTGGTAGGTGGAGTCTGGGTTGTTGTGTTGAGGGTTTGGAAGGTGGAGTATTGGGTTGTTGTACTGAGGGTTTGGTAGGTGGAGTCTTGTGTTGTTGTGTTGAGGGTTTGGTAGGTGGAGTCTTGGGTTGTTGTTGTATTGAGGGTTTGGTAGGTGGAGTCTTGGGTTGATGTGTTGAGGGTATGGTAGGTGGAGTCTTGGGTTGTTGTGTTGAGGGTTTGGTAGGTGGAGTCTTGGGTTGTTGTGTTGAGGGTTTGGTAGGTGGAGTCTCGGGTTGTTGTATTGAGGGTTTGGTAGGTGGAGTCTTGGGTTGTTGTGTTGAGGGTTTGGTAGGTGGAGTCTTGGGTTGTTGTGTTGAGGGTTTGGTAGGTGGAGTCTTGGGTTGTTGTGTTGAGGGTTTGGTAGGTGGAGTCTTGGGTTGTTGTATTGAGGGTTTGGTAGGTGGAGTCTTGGGTTGTTGTATTGAGGGTTTGGTAGGTGGAGTCTTGGGAGAATGTGTTGAGGGTTTGGTAGGTGGAGTCTTGGGTTGTTGTATTGAGGGTTTGGTAGGTGGAGTCTTGGGTTGTTGTGTTGAGGGTTTGGTAGGTGGAGTCTTGGGTTGTTGTGTTGAGGGTTTGGTAGGTGGAGTCTTGGGTTGTTGTGTTGAGGGTTTGGTAGGTGGAGTCTTGGGTTGTTGTGTTGAGGGTTTGGTAGGTGGAGTCTTGGGTTGTTGTGTTGAGGGTTTGGTAGGTGGAGTCTTGGGTTGTTGTATTGAGGGTTTGGTAGGTGGAGTCTTGGGTTGTTGTGTTGAGGGTTTGGTAGGTGGAGTCTTGGGTTGTTGTTGTATTGAGGGTTTGGTAGGTGGAGTCTTGGGTTGATGTGTTGAGGGTTTGGTAGGTGGAGTCTTGGGAGAATGTGTTGAGGGTTTGGTAGGTGGAGTCTTGGGTTGTTGTGTTGAGGGTTTGGTAGGTGGAGTCTTGGGTTGTTGTGTTGAGGGTTTGGAAGGTGGAGTATTGGGTTGTTGTACTGAGGGTTTGGTAGGTGGAGTCTTGGGTTGTTGTGTTGAGGGTTTGGTAGGTGGAGTCTCGGGTTGTTGTGTTGAGGGTTTGGTAGGTGGAGTCTTGGGTTGTTGTGTTGAGGGTTTGGTAGGTGGAGTCTTGGGTTGTTGTGTTGAGGGTTTGGTAGGTGGAGTCTTGGGTTGTTGTACTGAGGGTTTGGTAGGTGGAGTCTCGGGTTGTTGTATTGAGGGTTTGGTAGGTGGAGTCTTGGGTTGTTGTATTGAGGGTTTGGTAGGTGGAGTCTTGGGTTGTTGTATTGAGGGTTTGGTAGGTAGAGTCTTGGGTTGTTGTGTTGAGGGTTTGGTAGGTGGAGTCTTGGGTAGTTGTGTTGAGGGTTTGGTCGGTGGAGTAAATCTTCATCGTCTGGTCTCTTCTCTGCACCTGGGTTTAACCTCACCACATCACACAGCACCACAGGGGATTTCCACAAAGCTGTGAAAGATCTGAGACAAGGCAAAAATGGCCTTCTACACCATCAAAAGGAACAACAATATCTGTCTAAATATATAAACCAGTTATAGATCCCTTGATGGTTGTGTTGAATGGGATGAATGGGATTCCCAACCCCTCTCTAAACAAAAATGCACAAATTGGGACAAACAGCACATTGAGAATCTGCAAGCAGAATTCTACATACACATCCTCCGTGTACAATGTAAAACACCAAATAATACCATGTAGAATTAGGACTGCACGCTATACTGAGGTATGATGCAACTTTTAAATGAGGAACCAGTGCAGCAGTGCTATTGAGAGAGGACGCCATAAGCAGACCTGGTTCACAAGAGAACACAGGCTATGTGCAAACTGCCCACAAAATGAGGTGGAAACTGAGCTGCACTTCCTAACCTCTTGCCAAATGTATGACCATTTAAGAGACACATATTTACCTCAGATTACACAGAACCAAAAATTCTTCCAAAACAACTCCAATTTTGATCAACTCCCACATCTATTATGTGAAACATCACTGCAGCAAGATTTGTTTATCTTCATCAGCCAATTGGGAAAAATGTTCAGTCAATAGAACTTTCATTAAAATATTGTAACACGTTGTTCAACCAATGAATAGATTACAGAGCATCGTTGGCAAAGGGTCACAGTGTGGGCTACCTGTGGCTCGGCCAGCAGGGTAGGTTGTAGAGGCTTGGTCAGCAGGGTAGGTTGTAGAGGCTTGGTCAGCACGGTAGGTTGTAGAGGCTTGGCCAGCAGGGTAGATTGTATAGGCTTGGACAGCAGGGTAGGTTGTAGAGACTTGGCCAGCAGGGTAGGTTGTATAGGCTTGGCCAGCAGGGTAGGTTGTAGAGACTTGGCCAGCAGGGTAGGTTGTAGAGACTTGGCCAGCAGGGTAGGTTGTAGAGGCTTGACCAGCAGGGTAGGTTGTAGAGGCTTGGTCAGCAGGGTAGGTTGTAGAGGCTTGGTCAGCAGGGTAGGTTGTAGAGGGTTGACCAGCAGGGTAGGTTGTAGAGCCTTGGCCAGCAGGGTAGGTTGTAGAGACTTGGCCAGCAGGGTAGGTTGTAGAGGCTTGGTCAGCAGGGTAGGTTGTAGAGGCTTGGCCAGCAGGGTAGGTTGTAGAGGCTTGGCCAGCAGGGTAGGTTGTAGAGGCTTGGTCAGCAGGGTAGGTTGTAGAGTTGGTAGGTGAGTTGACAGCAGAGTAGACTGAAGAGATGACCACAGGGAGTGTGTCTGTATGTCTGTCTGCCTCTCTGATCTCCTCATACACACAGTCAACCTGAATACAGAACCAATGACAATAAATACATGTTCAGATATGAAAAGAAGTGAAGGCCCTCAGCCATCGTTAGGCAAGGTGCATCCTAAAAAATTTTTTCAAGATCTACATGGTCAATATGAGTCTAAGAATCCAGGAGAGACTTTACAGAGTACTGTATATATTATAGATACCATCAGACCTGACCACAGACAGGAGGAGAGACTTTACAGAGTACTGTATATATCATAGATACCATCACACCTGACCACAGACAAGAGGAGAGACTTTACAGAGTACTGTATATATTATAGATACCATCAGACCTGACCACAGACAGGAGGAGAGACTTTACAGAGTACTGTATATATCATAGATACCATCAGACCTGACCACAGACAAGAGGAGAGACTTTACAGAGTACTGTATATATCATAGATACCATCAGACCTGACCACAGACAGGAGGAGAGACTTTACAGAGTACTGTATATATCATAGATACCATCACACCTGACCACAGACAAGAGGAGAGACTTTACAGAGTACTGTATATATCATAGATACCATCAGACATTTTATTCTTTAAATACAACATGATCCAGACAGTCCTATAGAAACTGATACAGTCAGACAGACACAAGTCAGTCAGACAGACAGACAGTCAGTCAGACAGACAGACAGTGTTAGAGACAGACAGACAGACAGACAGACAGACAGACAGACAGACAGACAGACAGACAGACAGACAGACAGACAGACAGACAGACAGACAGACAGATAAACAGACAGTTAGACAGTTACAGGACAGGACAGACAGACAGACAGATAAACAGACAGTTAGACAGTTACAGGACAGACAGACAGACAGGAAATAAAGGTCTGATAAAGGAAGAGACTGAGTTGGATGGTGATCATAGTAACCTTAGCAACGGAGGCTATGGTGTCAGCAGCAGCTCTCCACAAAACCTCAAGTAGTTGCATCACTTCCTCTTGGCCTCTGAGAGACTCACATCTACACCATCATCACCATGACAACATATTCCCTACTACCAAATAATAGAATACTATTAAATTATAGCGCCACTGAAATCAGTAGACATGAAACTCAGCAGCACTCTGACTCTGTCCTGCACCAGGAGAGTAGTCTGAGGGAGGAGAATCTAGAGAGATAGGAAGTGTGTGTGTGTGTGTGTGTGTGTGTGTGTGTGTGTGTGTGTGTGTGTGTGTGTGTGTGTGTGTGTGTGTGTGTGTGTGTGTGTGTGTGTGTGTGTGTGTGTGTGTGTGTGTGTGTGTGTGTGTGTGTGTGTGTGTGTGTGTACGTGTGTACGTGTGTGTGTGTGTGTGTGTGTGTGTGTGTGTGTGTGTGTGTGTGTGTGTGTGTGTGCGCGCGCGCGCACGTACACTCTCCAGATCTTGTCACAGAAGTGTGTGTGCTCATTGTTAGAGCAGACAGTCCAGTATCTAGTCAATATAATACATGTACGTCATTTAGCCAGAGAGACTTACAGGAGCAATTAGGTTTAATGCCTTATTTCACCTAGTCGGCTCAGGGATTAAACTAGCTACCTTACAGTTACTAGCCCAACACTCTTAACTGTTGGGCTACCTGCAGCCCATAATAGATGATCTTTGTTGCCAGGAGCAACGGTCTGGAGAAGTCAGATGTGTTTTTTATTGAGTTAATTAAGAATAAACAACACGATATACAATTCAGACACAATCACATCATAAAACCAACACAGTAAATGATTTATATTACACCAAGCGTCACACTATACAAGTCATCATCACCATCACCATCATCACCACCATCATCACCATCACCATCATCACCACCATCATCACCATCACCATCATCACCACCATCATCACCATCATCATCACCACCACCATCATCATCATCATCAACATCATCACCATCACCATCATCACCACCATCATCACCACCATCATCACCACCATCATCACCATTATCACCACCATCATCATCATCATCATCATCCAAATAATAATATTAATAACAATAGTAATAATAATTATCATAATTATCATAATAATAGTAACAACAACAACAATAATAATAATCTATTGGGTGGTTGGGCTTGTTGCCGTGGTTATTGAGTACTGAAGGTGAATGTCGTCTACTAACTAAAACACAACAGAAATGTGATCAGACAGATCAGAGAAGGAAGAGGTGTTTCTCAGACAGTTCAATGACACTGCTCCATGACACTGTTCCATGACACTGTTCCATGACACTGTTCCATGACACAGTTCCATGACACTGTTCCATGACACTGTTCCATGACACTGTTCCATGACGCTGTTCCATGACACTGTTCCATGACACTGTTCCATGACACTGTTCCATGACACTGCTCCATGACACTGTTCCATGACACTGTTCCATGACACTGCTCCATGACACTGTTCCATGACGCTGTTCCATGACGCTGTTCCATGACACTGCTCCATGACACTGCTCCATGACACTGTTCCATGACATTTTTATCAGAATTCACCCCTATAGTGAGACTCACTGTTGGTTTTGAGCAAGGCATTTGGCATTCACCGCCGGCCTCCTAAATTGCAAATCAAGTGGTCGCCAATGTGTGTATGGCCCATGTGATTGGTTGCCAGTGACTCGGGTGTCTCTGGGGCGTTTTCTCGTTTGGGCAAAAGTCAGTCTTTCGTCCTCTCTCCTCCGTCCGCTCTCCTCCGTCCTCTCTCTTCTTTCCTCACTCCTCCAGTCTCACTTCACCGTCCTCTCTCATCTTTCCTCTCTCCTCTGTCCTCTCTCCTCCGTTCTCTCTCCTCCGTCCTCTCTCCTCTTTCCTCTCTCCTCCGTCCTCTCTCCTCCGTCCTCTCTCCTCCGTTCTCTCTCCTCCGTCCTCTCTCCTCTGTCCTCTCTCCTCTGTCCTCTCTCCTCCGTCCTCTCTCCTCTCTCCTCCGTCCTCTCTCCTCTTTCCTCTCTCCTCCATTCTCTCTCCTCTTTCCTCTCTCCTCTGTTCTCTCTCCACCGTCCTCTCTCCTCTTTCCTCTCTCCTCCGTCCTCTCTCCTCTTTCCTCTCTCCTCTGTTCTCTCTCCACCGTCCTCTCTCCTCTTTCCTCTCTCCTCCGTCCTCTCTCCTCTTTCCTCTCTCCACCGTCCTCTCTCCTTATTCCTCTCTCCTCTTTCCTCTCTCCTCCATTCTCTCTCCTCTTTCCTCTCTCCTCTGTTCTCTCTCCACCGTCCTCTCTCCTCTTTCCTCTCTCCTCCGTCCTCTCTCCTCTTTCCTCTCTCCTCCGTTCTCTCTCCTCCGTCCTCTCTCCTCTGTCCTCTCTCCTCTTTCCTCTCTCCTCCGTCCTCTCTCCTCTTTCCTCTCTCCTCCGTCCTCTCTCCTCTTTCCTCTCTCCTCCATTCTCTCTCCTCTTTCCTCTCTCCTCTGTTCTCTCTCCACCGTCCTCTCTCCTCTTTCCTCTCTCCTCCGTCCTCTCTCCTCTTTCCTCTCTCCTCCGTTCTCTCTCCTCTGTCCTCTCTCCTCTTTCCTCTCTCCTCTTTCCTCTCTCCTCTTTCCTCTCTCCTCTTTCCTCTCTCCTCTTTCCTCTCTCCTCTTTCCTCTCTCCTCCGTTCTCTCTCCTCCGTCCTCTCTCCTCTTTCCTCTCTCATCCATTCTCTCTCCTCTTTCCTCTCTCCTCTGTTCTCTCTCCACCGTCCTCTCTCCTCTTTCCTCTCTCCTCCGTCCTCTCTCCTCTTTCCTCTCTCCTCCGTTCTCTCTCCTCCGTCCTCTCTCCTCTGTCCTCTCTCCTCTTTCCTCTCTCCTCTTTCCTCTCTCCTCTTTCCTCTCTCCTCTTTCCTCTCTCCTCTTTCCTCTCTCCTCCGTTCTCTCTCCTCTGTCCTCTCTCCTCTTTCCTCTCTCCACCGTCCTCTCTCCTCTTTCCTCTCTCCTCTTTCCTCTCTCCTCCATCCTCTCTCCTCTTTCCTCTCTCCTCCGTCCTCTCTCCTCTTTCCTCTCTCATCTGAAACTGATAAGTGGCAGAGGAAGGTGTCAATTTGTTAGTAGGCAAAGAGAAGATGGTCCTCCCTTTCTCCTTCTGGTGAATAAAGACAAGAGTTTCCTGGTACAGAGAAGTTTTGATATCTGACACCCCCTCGTCTTAATCAGTTGTTGTATTGTCAGAGGAGAAAACACGAACACATTTAAAAGCAATATGCTACTTATCCTTTAATCTATAAAATGTCTTGTACAACTAGCTTAATTTGTTTTAATCACTTTACACATTTATTTTGGGATCCACCCATCAGTTAAAGGTCATTTGAAATGTAATTTGCCTGATGGGAGAGTAGAAAAGGAGCTTTTAATTTCATACAAGCACATTTCGGGCGGCAGGTAGCCTAGTGGTTAGAGCGTTGGACTAGTAACCGGAAGGTTGCAAGATCGAATCCCCGAGCTGACAAGGTACAAATCTGTCGTTCTGCCCCTGAACAAGGCACTTAATCCACTGTTCCTAGGCTGTCATTGAAAATAAGAATTTGTTCTAAACTGACTTGCCTAGTTAAATAAAGGTATAAAAATCGTCCAAGTCCACTCTCCCAGCAACCTGTCCTCTCCTTTGCCATTTTTAAAAAGGAGGCGAGAGAGGACGGAGGAGAGAGGACAGATGGAGGAGAGAGGACAGATGGAGGAGAGAGGACAGAGGTGAGAAGATGGAGGAGAGAGGAGAGAGGAGAGAAGAGAGAGGAGAGAGGAGAGAGGACGGAGGAGAACGGACGCAGAAGTAGAGCAAATCTAACTGAGAAAAGGCCTGGGTTTTTAAGTGTCTGTATGTCTCTTGTGATTGGTTGCCAGTGTATGTATGTCTCTTGTGATTGCATGCCAGTGTATGTATGTCTCTTGTGATTGGTTGCCAGTGACTCAGGTGTCTCTGGGTTTGCTGACTGTGGACTAGATGGGAGGAGCCTCAGAGGAGCTGTGTGGATGATTGACAGTAGAGTAGGCAGGGCTTTGACCAAAGTTCACAGTAGCATAGTCACATGATGAAGTGCCCTCTTTAGTGATGGTGACTGTGGCTTCGTTGGGAACGCTGGGGTTCTTGTGAAAGTTGACGCTGGCGTAGTGGGGAGAGTCAAAGTGGCTTGTGGGTAAGTTGACGGTGGTGTAGATGGTGGAGTCTGACTGTAGGGGGCGCTCCTTTATCTCCTCATAGTCACCGTCACCATGACAACCCTGGAGAGGAGGAGGAGAGAATAGTATGACACAAACAAACACACTCAACACAACAGATAAAACACACTCAATGACGTCACTCAATGACATCACTCAATGACAAAAACTAACAAGCAAAATAAGCACTTCACTGTAAGGTGAACACCTGTTGTACTCGGGAGCATGTGACAAATACAATGTGATTTGAACATATACTGACCACTTCCTTGTTCCCTGTGTCTGGGCTCACTCTGTGTGTTGAAGAGACAGATCCTGTGGAACACAACACACATTACTCAGAGAGAGAGAGAGGGACAAAGAGAGAGAGAGAGAGAGAGAGAGAGAGAGAGAGAGAGAGAGAGAGAGAGAGAGAGAGAGAGAGAGAGAGATAGAGAGAGAGAGAGGGAAAGCGAGAGAGAGATAGATTTCGAAAAGGGGAACTTTCTCTCTTTTTATAGACCTGTGTGTGCGTGTGTGCGTGCGTGCGTGTGTGTTTGTGTGCGTGCGTGTGTCTGTGTTTCTCACCTGTGACCTTGTTGTATTTCCATCTGTAGACTATGATCAGGCTGATCACCAGCAGTAACACTACCAGACTAACAGACACCATGATGACCACTGAGGTACCTGGAACACACACACACACACACACACACACACACACACACACACACACACACACACACACACACACACACACACACACACACACACACACACACACACACACACACACACACACACACACACACACACACACAGTTACGGAACAGATTAGACACATCTACTGTTACACTACTTAGAGACATATCATAACACTAACCTACCCTCATATCATAACACTAACCTACCCTCATATCATAACACTACATACAGACATGTCTACCACTAACCTACCCTCATATCATAACACTAACCTACCCTCATATCATAACACTACATACAGACATGTCTACCACTAACCTACCCCTCATATCATAACACTACATACAGACATGTCTACCACTAACCTACCCTCATATCATAACACTAACCTACCCTCATATCATAACACTAACCTACCCTCATATCATAACACTAACCTACCCTCATATCATAACACTAACCTACCCTCATATCATAATACTAACCTACCCTCATATCATAACACTAACCTACCCTCATATCATAACACTAACCTACCCTCATATCATAACAGTAACCTACCCTCATATCATAACACGACGTACAGACATGTCTACCACTAACCTACCCTCATATCATAACACGACGTACAGACATGTCTACCACTAACCTACCCTCATATCATAACACTACATACAGACATGTCTACCACTAACCTACCCTCATATCATAACACTAACCTACCCTCATATCATAACACTAACCTACCCTCATATCATAACACTACATACAGACATGTCTACCACTAACCTACCCTCATATCATAACACTAACCTACCCTCAAATCATAACACTACATACAGACATGTCTAACACTAACCTACCCTCAAATCATAACACTACATACAGACATGTGTACCACTAACCTACCCTCATATCATAACACTAACCTACCCTCATATCATAACACTACATACAGACATGTCTACCACTAACCTACCCTCATATCATAACACTAACCTACCCTCAAATCATAACACTACATACAGACATGTCTAACACTAACCTACCCTCATATCATAACACTAACCTACCCTCATATCATAACACTACATACAGACATGTCTACCACTGACCTACCCTCATATCATAAAACTAACCTACCCCTCATATCATAACACTACATGCAGACATGTCTAACACTAACCTACCCTCATATCATAACACTAACCTACCCCTCATATCATAACACTACATAAAGACATGTCTACCACTAACCTACCCTCATATCATAGCACTAACCTACCCTCATATCATAACACTACATACAGGCATGTCTAACACTAACCTACCCTAATATCATAACACTAACCTACCCTCATATCATAACACTAACCTACCCTCATGTCATAACACTACATACAGAAATGTCTACCACTAACCTACCCTCATATCATAACACTAACCTACCCTCATATCATAACACTAACCTACCCTCATATCATAAGACAACATACAGAAATGTCTAACACTAACCTACCCTCATATCATAACACTAACCTACCCTCATATCATAACACTAACCTACCCTCATATCATAACACTACATACAGACATGTCTAACACTAACCTACCCTCATATCATAACATTAACCTACCCTCATATCATAACACTACATACAGACATGTCTAACACTAACCTACCCTCATATCATAACATTAACCTACCCTCATATCATAACACTACATACAGACATGTCTAACACTAACCTACCCTCATATCATAACATTAACCTACCCTCATATCATAACACTAACCTACCCTCATATCATAACACTACATACAGACATGTCTACCACTGACCTACCCTCATATCATAACACTACTTACAGACATGTCTACCACTAACCTACCCTCATATCATAACACTAACCTACCCTCATATCATAACACTACATACAGACATGTCTAACACTAACCTACCCCTCATATCATAACACTACATACAGACATGTCTACCACTAACCTACCCCTCATATCATAACACTACATACAGACATGTCTACCACTAACCTACCCTCATATCATAACACTAACCTACCCTCATATCATAACACTACATACAGACATGTCTACCACTAACCTACCCTAATATCATAACACTACATACAGACATGTCTACCACTAACCTACCCTCATATCATAACACTACATACAGACATGTCTAACACTAACCTACCCTCATACCATAACACTAACCTACCCTCATATCATAACACTAACCTACCCTCATATCATAACACTAACCTACCCTCATAACATAACACTACATACAGACATGTCTAACACTAACCTACCCTCATATCATAACACTACATAAAGACATGTCTAACACTAACCTACCCTCATATCATAACACTACATAAAGACATGTCTAACACTAACCTACCCTCATATCTAACACTAACCTACCCTCATATCATAACACTACATAAAGACATGTCTAACACTAACCTACCCTCATATCATAACACTAACCTACCCTCATATCATAACACTAACCTACCCTCATATCATAACACTAACCTACCCTCATATCATAACACTACATAAAGACATGTCTAACACTAACCTACCCTCATATCTAACACTAACCTACCCTCATATCATAACACTACATACAGACATGTCTACCACTAACCTACCCTCATATCATACCACTAACCTACCCTCATATCATAACACTAATCTACCCTCATATCATAACACTACATACAGACATGTCTACCACTAACCTACCCTCATGTCATAACACTAACCTACCCTCATATCTACCACTAACCTACCCTCATATCTACCACTAACCTACCCTCATATCATAACACTAACCTACCCTCATATCATAACACTACACACAGACATGTCTACCACTAACCTACCCTCATGTCATAACACTAACCTACCCTCATATCATAACACTAACCTACCCTCATATCATAACACTGCATACAGACATGTCTAACACTAACCTACCCCTCATATCATAACACTAACCTACCCTCATATCATAACACTAACCTACCCTCATATCATAACACTGCATACAGACATGTCTAACACTAACCTACCCTCATATCATAACACTACATACAGACATGTCTAACACTAACCTACCCTAATATCATAACACTACATACAGTCATGTCTAACACTAACCTACCCTCATATCATAACACTAACCTACCCTCATATCTACCACTAACCTTCCCTCATATCATAACACTAACCTACCCTCATATCATAACACTACATACAGACATGTCTACCACTAACCTACCCCTCATATCATAACACTAACCTACCCTCATATCATAACACTACATACAGACATGTCTACCACTAACCTACCCTCATATCATAACACTAACCTACCCTCATATCATAACACTACATACAGACATGTCTACCACTAACCTACCCTCATATCATAACACTAACCTACCCTCATATCATAACACTAACCTACCCTCATATCATAACACTAACCTACCCTCATATCATAACACTAACCTACCCTCATATCATAACACTAACCTACCCTCATATCATAACACTACATACAGACATGTCTACCACTAACCTACCCTCATATCATAACACTAACCTACCCTCATATCATAACACTACATACAGACATGTCTACCACTAACCTACCCTCATATCATAACACTAACCTACCCTCATATCATAACACTACATATAGACATGTCTAACACTAACCTACCCTCATATCATAACACTACATACAGGGCTACCACTAACCTACCCTCATATCATAACACTAACCTACCCTCATATCATAACACTACATACAGACATGTCCAACACTAACCTACCCTCATATCATAACACTAACCTACCCCTCATATCATAAATACATAAATACATACATAAATATATAAATACATACATAGACATAGACATGTCTAACACTAACAAAAATGAGACTCATACAGTTGAATTTGTAAAAGTTTATTTACCAGATCCGCTGAATAATGATGATGATGTCGATGATGATGGTGATGATGATGATGATGATGGTAATGATGATGATGGTGATGGTGTTGATGGTGATGATGATGGTGATGATGATGATGGTGATGGTGATGATGGTAATGATGGTGAGATGAAGGTGGCTGGGGCTGAAAGTGCTGTAGTTGTTGTTGCTGTTCTGGTGGTGGTGGTTGGTGCCACTGAAAATAATGGACAAGTTGGAAAATGTTTTAGCAAGGTGAGGGAGGGAGGGAGGGAGGGAGGGAGGGAGGGAGGGAGGGAGGGAGGGAGGGAGGGAGGGAGGGAGGGAGGGAGCGAGGGAGGGAAAGAGAGATGGAGGCGAAGGGAGAGAGAGAGATGCAGGTAGTGTCACGACTTCCACCGAAGGAGGCTCCTCTCCCTGTTCGGGCGGTGCTCGGTGGTTGTCGTCGCCGGTCTACTAGCTGCCACCGTCATTTTTTCCTTTTGGTTTGTGTCTGTCTGTTTTGTTTACACCTGTGTCCTATTAGTTAATTTCGGTGGGTTTATTAACCTCCGCTGCCTGCTAATTTTTTGTGCGGGATTATTTGCTGTTGTTGCTCTGATTCCTGCACCTACCTCTTCTTAGGAGGCACGTAACAGGTAGAGTCATATGGAGAGGGAGGGAGGGAGGGAGGGAGGGAGGGAGGGAGGGAGGGAGGGAGGGAGGGAGGGAGGGAGGGAGGGAGGGAGGGAGGGAGGGAGGGAGGGAGGGAGGGTAAAAGAGAGAAACAGGGAGATAGAGAAACAGACAAATAGATACAGTGCATGATACATTTACATTTAAGTCATTTAGCAGACGCTCTTACATATTGTTGTAACTTTCCTCTCTAGACAGACAGATGTAAAGACAGGGTTAATTATCTTGTTCCTGTTGTGTTAGTTCTCCTTTATCTAATCAAATCAAATGCTATTTGTCACAGCGCCGAATACAACAAGTGGAGACCTTTCAGTGAAATGCTTACTTACAAGCCCTTAACCAACAGCAGTTTTAAGAAAATACCTAAACAAAAGAAAGAGATAAAAATAACAAATAATGAAAGACAGCATTAAAATAACAATAGCGGGGCTATATACAGGAGGACCGGTACAGAGTCAATGTGGAGGCTATATACAGGAGGTACCGGTACAGAGTCAATGTGGAGACTATATACAGGAGGACCGGTACAGAGTCAATGTGGAGACTATATACAGGAGGTACCGGTACAGAGTCAATGTGGAGACTATATACAAGGGGTACCGGTACAGAGTCAATGTGGAGACTATATACAGGGGGTACCGGTAAAGAGTCAATGTGGAGACTATATACAGGGGGTACCGGTACAGAGTCAATGTGGAGACTATATACAGGGGGTACCGGTACAGAGTCAATGTGGAGGCTATATACAGGAGGTACCAGTACAGAGTCAATGTGGAGACTATATACAGGGGGTACCAGCACAGAGTCAATGTGGAGGCTAAATACAGGAGGTACCGGTACAGAGTCAATGTGGAGGCTATATACAGGAGGTACCAGTACAGAGTCAATGTGGAGACTATATACAGGGGGTACCGGCACAGAGTCAATGTGGAGGCTATATACAGGAGGTACCGGTACAGAGTCAATGTGGAGACTATATACAGGAGGTACCAGTACAGAGTCAATGTGGAGACTATATACAGGAGGTACCGGTACAGAGTCAATGTGGAGACTATATACAGGAGGTACCGGTACAGAGTCAATGTGGAGGCTATATACAGGGGTACCGGTACAGAGTCAATGTGGAGGCTATATACAGGAGGTACCGGTACAGAGTCAATGTGGAGACTATATACAGGAGGACCGGTACAGAGTCAATGTGGAAGCTATATACAGGAGGTACCGGTACAGAGTCAATGTGGAAGCTATATACAGGAGGTACCGGTACAGAGTCAATGTGGAGACTATATACAGGAGGTACCGGTACAGAGTCAATGTGGAGACTATATACAAGGGGTACCGGTACAGAGTCAATGTGGAGACTATATACAGGGGGTACCGGTAAAGAGTCAATGTGGAGACTATATACAGGGGGTACCGGTACAGAGTCAATGTGGAGACTATATACAGGGGGTACCGGTACAGAGTCAATGTGGAGGCTATATACAGGAGGTACCAGTACAGAGTCAATGTGGAGACTATATACAGGGGGTACCAGCACAGAGTCAATGTGGAGGCTAAATACAGGAGGTACCGGTACAGAGTCAATGTGGAGGCTATATGCAGGAGGTACCAGTACAGAGTCAATGTGGAGACTATATACAGGGGGTACCGGCACAGAGTCAATGTGGAGGCTATATACAGGAGGTACCGGTACAGAGTCAATGTGGAGACTATATACAGGAGGTACCAGTACAGAGTCAATGTAGAGACTATATACAGGAGGTACCGGTACAGAGTCAATGTGGAGACTATATACAGGAGGTACCGGTACAGAGTCAATGTGGAGACTATATACAGGGGGTACCGGTAAAGAGTCAATGTGGAGACTATATACAGGAGGTACCGGTACAGAGTTAATGTGGAGGCTATATACAGGAGGTACCGGTACAGAGTCAATGTGGAGACTATATACAGGGGGTACCGGCACAGAGTCAATGTGGAGGCTATATACAGGAGGTACCGGTACAGAGTCAATGTGGAGACTATATACAGGGGGTACCGGCACAGAGTCAATGTGGAGGCTATATACAGGAGGTACTGGTAGAGAGTCAATGTGGAGACTATATACAAGGGGTACCGGCACAGAGTCAATGTGGAGGCTATATACAGGAGGTACCGGTACAGAGTCAATGTGGAGGCTATATACAGGAGGTACCGGTACAGAGTCAATGTGGAGGCTATATACAAGGGGTACCGGTACAGAGTCAATGTGGAGACTATATACAGGAGGTACTGGTACAGAGTCAATGTGGAGACTATATACAAGGGGTACCGGTACAGAGTCAATGTGGAGGCTATATACAGGAGGTACTGGTACAGAGTCAATGTGGAAGCTATATACAGAGGGTACCGGTACAGAGTCAATGTGGAGACTATATACAGGAGGTACCGGTACAGAGTCAATGTGGAGACTATATACAGGAGGTACCGGTACAGAGTCAATGTGGAGACTATATACAGGAGGTACCGGTACAGAGTCAATGTGGAGACTATATACAAGGGGTACCGGTACATAGTCAATGTGGAGACTATATACAGGAGGTACCGGTACAGAGTCAATGTGGAGACTATATACAAGGGGTACCGGTACATAGTCAATGTGGAGACTATATACAGGGGGTACCGGTACAGAGTCAATGTGGAGACTATATACAGGGGGTTCCGGTACAGAGTCAATGTGGAGGCTATATACAGGAGGTACCAGTACAGAGTCAATGTGGAGACTATATACAGGGGGTACCGGCACAGAGTCAATGTGGAGGCTATATACAGGAGGTACCGGTACAGAGTCGATGTGGAGACTATATACAGGAGGTACCGGTACAGAGTCAATGTGGAGACGATATACAGGAGGTACCGGTACAGAGTCAATGTGGAGACTATATACAGGAGGTACCGGTACAGAGTCAATGTGGAGACTATATACAAGGGATACCGGTACAGAGTCAATGTGGAGACTATATACAGGGGGTACCGGTAAAGAGTCAAGGTGGAGACTATATACAGGGGGTACCGGTACAGAGTCAATGTGGAGACTATATACAAGGGGTACCGGTACAGAGTCAATGTGGAGGATATATACAGGAGGTACCAGTACAGAGTCAATGTGGAGACTATATACAGGGGGTACCGGCACAGAGTCAATGTGGAGGCTATATACAGGAGGTACCGGTACAGAGTCAATGTGGAGGCTATATACAGGGGGTACTGGTACAGAGTCAATGTGGAGACTATATACAGGGGGTACCGGTAAAGAGTCAATGTGGAGGCTATATACAGGAGGTACCAGTACAGAGTCAATGTGGAGACAATATACAGGGGGTACCGGCACAGAGTCAATGTGGAGGCTATATACAGGAGGTACCGGTACAGAGTCAATGTGGAGACTATATACAGGAGGTACCAGTACAGAGTCAATGTGGAGACTATATACAGGAGGTACCGGTACAGAGTCAATGTGGAGACTATATACAGGAAGTACCGGTACAGAGTCAATGTGGAGGCTATATACAGGAGGTACCGGTACAGAGTCAATGTGGAGGCTATATACAGGGGTACCGGTACAGAGTCAATGTGGAGGCTATATACAGGAGGTACCAGTACAGAGTCAATGTGGAGACTATATACAGGAGGACCGGTACAGAGTCAATGTGGAGGCTATATACAGGAGGTACCGGTACAGAGTCAATGTGGAGACTATATACAGGAGGTACCGGTACAGAGTCAATGTGGAGACTATATACAAGGGGTACCGGTACAGAGTCAATGTGGAGACTATATACAGGGGGTACCGGTACAGAGTCAATGTGGAGACTATATACAGGGGGTACCGGCACAGAGTCAATGTGGAGGCTATATACAGGAGGTACCGGTACAGAGTCAATGTGGAGGCTATATACAGGGGGTACCGGTACAGAGTCAATGTGGAGACTATATACAGGGGGTACCGGTACAGAGTCAATGTGGAGGCTATATACAGGAGGTACCAGTACAGAGTCAATGTTGAGACTATATACAGGGGGTACCGGCACAGAGTCAATGTGGAGGCTATATACAGGAGGTACCGGTACAGAGTCAATGTGGAGACTATATACAGGAGGTACCGGTACAGAGTCAATGTGGAGACTATATACAGGAGGTACCGGTACAGAGTCAATGTGGAGACTATATACAGGAGGTACCGGTACAGAGTCAATGTGGAGACTATATACAAGGGGTACCAGTACATAGTCAATGTGGAGACTATATACAGGAGGTACCGGTACAGAGTCAATGTGGAGACTATATACAAGGGGTACCGGTACATAGTCAATGTGGAGACTATATACAGGGGGTACCGGTACAGAGTCAATGTGGAGACTATATACAAGGGGTACCGGTACAGAGTCAATGTGGAGGTTATATACAGGAGGTACCGGTACAGAGTCAATGTGGAGACTATATACAAGGGGTACCGGCACAGAGTCAATGTTGAGACTATATACAGGAGGTACTGGTACAGAGTCAATGTGGAGACTATATACAAGGGGTACCGGTACAGAGTCAATGTGGAGACTATATACAAGGGGTACCGGTATAGAGTCAATCTGGAGACTATATATAGGAGGTACCGGTACAGAGTCAATGTGGAGACGATATACAGGAGGTACCGGTACAGAGTCAATGTGGAGACTATATACAGGAGGTACCGGTACAGAGTCAATGTGGAGACTATATACAAGGGATACCGGTACAGAGTCAATGTGGAGACTATATACAGGGGGTACCGGTAAAGAGTCAAGGTGGAGACTATATACAGGGGGTACCGGTACAGAGTCAATGTGGAGACTATATACAAGGGGTACCGGTACAGAGTCAATGTGGAGGATATATACAGGAGGTACCAGTACAGAGTCAATGTGGAGACTATATACAGGGGGTACCGGCACAGAGTCAATGTGGAGGCTATATACAGGAGGTACCGGTACAGAGTCAATGTGGAGGCTATATACAGGGGGTACCGGTACAGAGTCAATGTGGAGACTATATACAGGGGGTACCGGTAAAGAGTCAATGTGGAGGCTATATACAGGAGGTACCAGTACAGAGTCAATGTGGAGACAATATACAGGGGGTACCGGCACAGAGTCAATGTGGAAGCTATATACAGGAGGTACCGGTACAGAGTCAATGTGGAGACTATATACAGGAGGTACCAGTACAGAGTCAATGTGGAGACTATATACAGGAGGTACCGGTACAGAGTCAATGTGGAGACTATATACAGGAGGTACCGGTACAGAGTCAATGTGGAAGCTATATACAGGAGGTACCGGTACAGAGTCAATGTGGAGGCTATATACAGGGGTACCGGTACAGAGTCAATGTGGAGGCTATATACAGGAGGTACCAGTACAGAGTCAATGTGGAGACTATATACAGGAGGACCGGTACAGAGTCAATGTGGAGGCTATATACAGGAGGTACCGGTACAGAGTCAATGTGGAGACTATATACAGGAGGTACCGGTACAGAGTCAATGTGGAGACTATATACAAGGGGTACCGGTACAGAGTCAATGTGGAGACTATATACAGGGGGTACCGGTACAGAGTCAATGTGGAGACTATATACAGGGGGTACCGGCACAGAGTCAATGTGGAGGCTATATACAGGAGGTACCGGTACAGAGTCAATGTGGAGGCTATATACAGGGGGTACCGGTACAGAGTCAATGTGGAGACTATATACAGGGGGTACCGGTACAGAGTCAATGTGGAGGCTATATACAGGAGGTACCAGTACAGAGTCAATGTTGAGACTATATACAGGGGGTACCGGCACAGAGTCAATGTGGAGGCTATATACAGGAGGTACCGGTACAGAGTCAATGTGGAGACTATATACAGGAGGTACCGGTACAGAGTCAATGTGGAGACTATATACAGGAGGTACCGGTACAGAGTCAATGTGGAGACTATATACAGGAGGTACCGGTACAGAGTCAATGTGGAGACTATATACAAGGGGTACCAGTACATAGTCAATGTGGAGACTATATACAGGAGGTACCGGTACAGAGTCAATGTGGAGACTATATACAAGGGGTACCGGTACAGAGTCAATGTGGAGACTATATACAAGGGGTACCGGTACAGAGTCAATGTGGAGACTATATACAAGGGGTACCGGTACAGAGTCAATGTGGAGGCTATATACAGGAGGTACCGGTACAGAGTCAATGTGGAGACTATATACAAGGGGTACCGGTACAGAGTCAATGTGGAGACTATATACAGGAGGTACTGGTACAGAGTCAATGTGGAGACTATATACAAGGGGTACCGGTACAGAGTCAATGTGGAGACTATATACAAGGGGTACCGGTATAGAGTCAATCTGGAGACTATATTTAGGAGGTACTGGTACAGAGTCAATGTGGAGACTATATACAGGAGGTACCGGTACAGAGTCAATGTGGAGACTATATACAAGGGGTACCGGTACAGAGTCAATGTGCAGGAGCATGGGTGTCGAGGTAATTGTGGTAAGATGTACATGTAAGTGAAGTTACTAAAGGTCACCATCTCTCTCTCTCTCTCTCTCTCTCTCTCTCTCTCTCTCTCTCTCTCTCTCTCTCTCTCTCTCTCTCTCTCTCTCTCTCTGCAGGTTCCATGATGACATTCATACTGAAACTTGGGGTTTTATATCTTGAACACATGACTGCTTAGTGACACTGAGACAGATATAGAAACACACAGTTATTACAGAGGAAGTTACAGTGTTCTGGTCCAGTGTCTTTTCACACCACTACAAACACACTGACCCACCCAGCCTCCACTAACACACTGACCCACCCAGCCTCCACTAACACACTGACTGCCTGCTGTCCACCACTGAACAACTACTACTGATAAGATATTTAGTTCAGTGCTACATTTCACTAAACTGGTTGTTGATGTGATGCTGGTTTAAAAGCACAGCGTGAGGAGCAGAGGAGGCTGGTGAACAGAGATATAGGAGGATGGGCTAATCACAATGGAAGGAACGGAATGGATGGAACGATATCAAACACATTAAACATGTAAATGACATTAAAAATGTCATGCAATTGTCATTTCAATTAAACGACTTTTATCAAATAGATATGACTGTGTGTTTATGTTCACATGTTAAAGAGAAAGAAGAAGTTTATACTCACTTATAACATCCAGCTTCACCTGTGTGATCAGTGTAATGTAACGTTGTTCTGTCCTGCTGGTTTCTACTCCACACCAGTAGGTCCCAGTATCATCTTCAGTCAGGTCCCTGATGGTCACTGTGGAGAATCTCTCTCTTCTGTTGTCAGACACAGAGAAACGACCAGCTTCTGCAGTTGTCTGGTGAGCAGAGGTCATATTAACACAAGTCTTGAAGTCATTGCTTTCCTTGCAGAAATACTTGATGCTGTCCTCGTGGTCCTCTGGATAGTTGCATCTGATGGTAGCTTCTCCTCCCAGATAGGCCGTCTCTGTGAATGACTTCTCACAGCAGTCACCTGTCAATAGGAACACACATCACAACCTTAGTCTAATACTATAGACTGACTTCTCACAGCAGTCATCTGTCAATAGGAACACACATCACAACATTAGTCTAATACTATAGACTGACTTCTCACAGCAGTCATCTGTCAATAGGAACACACATCACAACCTTAGTCTAGTACTATAGACTGACTTCTCACAGCAGTCTTCTGTCAATAGGAACACACATCACAACCTTAGTCTAGTACTATAGACTGACTTCTCACAGCAGTCACCTGTCAATAGGAACACACATCACAACCTTAGTCTAATACTATAGACTGACTTCATTGACTAGTGGTACTGATCATGTGATAACATATGTAGCTAAATTCATTTAATAAAGTTAAAGTAAAAGTCTCTCACCCTTCACATCCAGCTCTACCTTGGTATAACTGTCACGTGCAGTAGGTTTGTCCACTCCACACCAGTAGGTCCCTTCATCTTGTCTGGTCAGTTGTCTGATGATCACCTTGAAGTAGTTTCCTCCAGTGATGTCATACAGAGAATATCTATCACTGTTTACCCAGGTGTTCTTCAATACAGTTCTGATGTTATCCGTACAACTCCAACTCCAACTGTCCTGCCCCATGCAGAAATATTTCTCATTACTTATTTTGTCTGTGGAATAATGACAGTAGATGATGACAGTTCCTCCAGAGTATCCTGTCACTTTGAAGGAGCTCAAACAACCTGTCAATCAGACAAGAGAAAATACCTCTTAGTTTAGTGTTTTGTAATACTAATCAAATCAAAGTTTATTTGTCACGTGGCCGAATACAACAGGTGTAGACCTTACAGTGAAATGCTTACTTACAAGCCCCTAACCAACAGTGCAAGTTTTAAGTAAAAAATAGGTATTAGGTAAACAATAGATAAGTAAAGAAATAAAATAAAACAGAAAAATGACAGTGAAAATAACAGTAGTGAGGCTATATACACTGCTCAAAAAAATATAGGGAACACTTAAACAACACAATGTAACTCCAAGTCAATCACATTTCTGTGAAATCAAACTGTCCACTTAGGAAGCAACACTGATTGAGAATAAATTTCACATGCTGTTGTGCAAATGGAATAGACAACAGGTGGAAATTATAGGCAATTAGCAAGACACCCCCAATAAAGGAGTGGTTCTGCAGGTGGTGACCACAGACCACTTCTCAGTTCCTATGCTTCCTGGCTGATGTTTTGGTCACTTTTGAATGCTGGCGGTGCTTTCACTCTAGTGGTAGCATGAGACGGAGTCTCCAACCCACACAAGTGGCTCAGGTAGTGCAGCTCATCCAGGATGGCACATCAATGTGAGCTGTGGCAAGAAGGTTTGCTGTGTCTGTTAGCGTAGTGTCCAGAGCATGGAGGCGCTACCAGGAGACCTCCAGCAGGCCACAAATGTGCATGTGTCTGCTCAAACGGTCAGAAACAGACTCCATGAGGGTGGTATGAGGGCCCGACGTCCACAGGTGGGCCCTCATACCGTGCAGGACGTTTGGCATTTGCCAGAGAACACCAAGATTGGCAAATTCGCCACTGGCGCCCTGTGCTCTTCACAGATGAAAGCAGGTTCACACTGAGCACATGTGACAGACGTGACAGAGTCTGGAGACGCCGTGGAGAACGTTCTGCTGCCTGCAACATCCTCCAGCATGACCGGTTTGGCGGTGGGTCAGTCATGGTGTGGGGTGGCATTTCTTTGGGGGGCCGCACAGCCCTCCATATGCTCGCCAGAGGTAGCCTGACTGCCATTAGGTACCGAGATGAGATCCTCAGACCCCTTGTGAGACCATATGCTGGTGCGGTTGGCCCTGGGTTCCTCCTAATGCAAGACAATGCTAGACCTCATGTGGCTGGAGTGTGTCAGCAGTTCCTGCAAGAGGAAGGCATTGATGCTATGGACTGGCCCGCCCGTTCCCCAGACCTAAATCCAATTGAGCACATCTGGGACATCATGTCTCGCTCCATCCAGCAAAGCAACGTTGCACCACAGACTGTCCAGGAGTTGGCGGATGCTTTAGTCCAGGTCTGGGAGGAGATCCCTCAGGAGACCATCCGCCACCTCATCAGGAGCATGCCCAGGTGTTGTAGGGAGGTCATACAGGCACGTGGAGGCCACACACACTACTGAGACTCATTTTGACTTGTTTTAAGGACATTACATCAAAGTTGGATCAGCCTGTATTGTGGTTTTCCACTTTAATTTTGAGTGTGACTCCAAATCCAGACCTCCATGGGTTGATAAATTTGATTTCCATGATAATTTTTGTGTGATTTTGTTGTCAGCACATTCAACTATGTAAAGAAAAAAGTATTTAATAAGAATATTTCATTCATTCAGATCTAGGATGTGTTATTTTAGTGTTCCCTTTATATTTTTGAGCAGGGTACAGTTACAGTGTGCAGGGGCACCGGTTAGTCGGGCTAATTGAGGTAATATGTACATGTAGGTAGAGTTAAAGTGACTATGCATAGATGATAAATGTACTTACAGTTAGGATTCCTACACCAGTGGCATCTTCAAATTATACACACAGTACATACATACACACCATAGTGTTTCCTTATCTGTAGTAGCAGCCTTTATAAGAAAACTAACTGGATGTTATTACATTGTTATAGAGAGTTATAACAAGCTTATTACCTGTCATGAAGGAGAGGAGGATGACTATCAGCAGGATCCTCATCTTGTTGTGTTCCAGGTTGGTCCAGGTGTCTATAGGTCCTGATATAATGCTGTGTTCTCTCCAGGTTGGTCCAGGTGTCTATAGGTCCTGATATAATGCTGTGTTCTCTCCAGGTTGGTCCAGGTGTCTATAGGTCCTGATATAATGCTGTGTTCTCTCCAGGTTGGTCCAGGTGTCTATAGGTCCTGATATAATGCTGTGTTCTCTCCAGGTTGGTCCAGGTGTCTATAGGTCCTGATATAATGCTGTGTTCTCTCCAGGTTGGTCCAGGTGTCTATTGGTCCTGATATAATGCTGTGTTCTCTCCAGGTTGGTCCAGGTGTCTATAGGTCCTGATATAATGCTGTGTTCTCTCCAGGTTGGTCCAGGTGTCTATAGGTCCTGATATAATGCTGTGTTCTCTCCAGGTTAGTCCAGGTGTCTATAGGTCCTGATATAATGCTGTGTTCTCTCCAGGTTGGTCCAGGTGTCTATAGGTCCTGATATAATGCTGTGTTCTCTCCAGGTTAGTCCAGGTGTCTATAGGTCCTGATATAATGCTGTGTTCTCTCCAGGTTGGTCCAGGTGTCTATAGGTCCTGATATAATGCTGTGTTCTCTCCAGGTTAGTCCAGGTGTCTATAGGTCCTGATATAATGCTGTGTTCTCTCCAGGTTAGTCCAGGTGTCTATAGGTCCTGATATAATGTTGTGTTCTCTCCAGGTTAGTCCAGGTGTCTATAGGTCCTGATATAATGTTGTGTTCTCTCCAGGTTGGTCCAGGTGTCTATAGGTCCTGATATAATGCTGTGTTCTCTCCAGGTTGGTCCAGGTGTCTATAGGTCCTGATATAATGCTGTGTACTCTCCAGGTTGGTCCAGGTGTCTATAGGTCCTGATATAATGCTGTGTTCTCTCCAGGTTGGTCCAGGTGTCTATAGGTCCTGATATAATGCTGTGTTCTCTCCAGGTTGGTCCAGGTGTCTATAGGTCCTGATATAATGTTGTGTTCTCTCCAGGTTGGTCCAGGTGTCTATAGGTCCTGATATAATGCTGTGTTCTCTCCAGGTTGGTCCAGGTGTCTATAGGTCCTGATATAATGCTGTGTTCTCTCCAGGTTGGTCCAGGTGTCTATAGGTCCTGATATAATGCTGTGTTCTCTCCAGGTTGGTCCAGGTGTCTATAGGTCCTGATATAATGCTGTGTTCTCTCCAGGTTGGTCCAGGTGTCTATTGGTCCTGATATAATGCTGTGTTCTCTCCAGGTTGGTCCAGGTGTCTATAGGTCCTGATATAATGCTGTGTTCTCTCCAGGTTGGTCCAGGTGTCTATAGGTCCTGATATAATGCTGTGTTCTCTCCAGGTTAGTCCAGGTGTCTATAGGTCCTGATATAATGCTGTGTTCTCTCCAGGTTGGTCCAGGTGTCTATAGGTCCTGATATAATGCTGTGTTCTCTCCAGGTTAGTCCAGGTGTCTATAGGTCCTGATATAATGCTGTGTTCTCTCCAGGTTGGTCCAGGTGTCTATAGGTCCTGATATAATGCTGTGTTCTCTCCAGGTTAGTCCAGGTGTCTATAGGTCCTGATATAATGCTGTGTTCTCTCCAGGTTAGTCCAGGTGTCTATAGGTCCTGATATAATGTTGTGTTCTCTCCAGGTTAGTCCAGGTGTCTATAGGTCCTGATATAATGTTGTGTTCTCTCCAGGTTGGTCCAGGTGTCTATAGGTCCTGATATAATGCTGTGTTCTCTCCAGGTTGGTCCAGGTGTCTATAGGTCCTGATATAATGCTGTGTTCTCTCCAGGTTGGTCCAGGTGTCTATAGGTCCTGATATAATGCTGTGTTCTCTCCAGGTTGGTCCAGGTGTCTATAGGTCCTGATATAATGCTGTGTTCTCTCCAGGTTGGTCCAGGTGTCTATAGGTCCTGATATAATGCTGTGTTCTCTCCAGGTTGGTCCAGGTGTCTATAGGTCCTGATATAATAAGTCTACAACTCTCTCTGTTCTCTCTCTACTTATAGGAACTTAAATACAAACTTCATGTACGTTATGTACTCTCTCTCTCTCTCTCACTCTCTCTCACTCTTTGCGCTCTTACAATTATGTACTTCCCTATTTCTGCATCTCTCTCTCTCTCTACTAGTTCAAACCCTCCTACCAAATGTTATGTCTGACAGCCCCTCCCTCTTCCTCCTTAACCAATCACATCCTTGTTCCTACATCACACAGTAGAGAGAGATGGAGGGTGAGAGAGAGAGAAAATGAGATTAGTGACAAAAAGAGAGTGAGAGATTCCTCTATGGATCATAGTAAAGAAACACATTCAAACACTCTCATTCAGACTGGAGACTGTCTACAGAGGAGAGAAACAGAGTTATTCTACCACTGGAGACTGTCTACAGAGGAGAGAAACAGAGTTATTCTACCACTGGAGGCTGTCTACAGAGGAGAGAAACAGAGTTATTCTGCCACTGGAGACTGTCTACAGAGGAGAGAAACAGAGTTATTCTACCACTGGAGACTGTCTACAGAGGAGAGAAACAGAGTTATTCTGCCACTGGAGACTGTGTACAGAGGAGAGAAACAGAGTTATTCTACCACTGGAGGCTGTCTACAGAGGAGAGAAACAGAGTTATTCTGCCACTGGAGACTGTCTACAGAGGAGAGAAACAGAGTTATTCTACCACTGGAGACTGTCTACAGAGGAGAGAAACAGAGTTATTCTGCCACTGGAGACTGTGTACAGAGGAGAGAAACAGAGTTATTCTACCACTGGAGGCTGTCTACAGAGGAGAGAAACAGAGTTATTCTGCCACTGGAGACTGTCTACAGAGGAGAGAAACAGAGTTATTCTACCACTGGAGGCTGTCTACAGAGGAGAGAAACAGAGTTATTCTACCACTGGAGGCTGTCTACAGAGGAGAGAAACAGAGTTATTCTACCACTGGAGACTGTCTACAGAGGAGAGAAACAGAGTTATTCTACCACTGGAGACTGTCTACAGAGGAGAGAAACAGAGTTATTCTACCACTGGAGACTGTCTACAGAGGAGAGAAACAGAGTTATTCTGCCACTGGAGACTGTCTACAGAGGAGAGAAACAGAGTTATTCTACCACTGGAGACTGTCTACAGAGGAGAGAAACAGAGTTATTCTGCCACTGGAGGGCGCTCCCCCCTTTCTCTCTCCCTCCATCTCTCCCCCTCCCTTTCTATCTCCCTCAATCGCTCTCCCTCCATCTCTCTCCCTCATCTCTCTCCCTCCATCTCAGCTCTGTGTGTCTAGTGACAGTGGTACATGCTGATGAGACAGGTACTGAGTTTACTGACAGCATCAGTGGAGGCTGGTGAGGGGAGGACTACTTATAGTAATGTCTAGAATGGAACGTATCAAACACACAGAAATATATTGGTGCTTTAATGATAAATACACATAGTCTCATTTCCCATCAAGTGGAGTAAAATACACTGAATAATCAAAGGTTTCTGAAAGCTACAAACTGTCTCTTTTTGTTCAAGCCAGTTTTACATTCACAGTAGAGAATATGAAAGAATGAATGAATGAATGAACAGATGATTTAACTAACGAATGATGAATGAACGAACAAACAAATGAATACACGATATGAAAAAAATATGAATAATGAACAAACAAATTAATTCATTATTAAATGAATTTATGAACTAATTAACAAATGAACGATCAAATAAATGAATTATTTAAAAACACAAATGAATGACTAAATGACAACATGAAAACATGAATGAATGAAAACATGAAAAAGTGAATTAATTCTGTGCCATACAGATCAGTGACAGTAATAGACTATGTAGCAGAGTGTTTAATGGTGCAGTACATTATGAGGTGTCTACAGTAGTAGACTATGTAGCAGAGTGTTTAATGGTGCAGTACATTATGAGGTGTCTACAGTAGTAGACTATGTAGCAGAGTGTTTAATGGTGCAGTACATTATGAGGTGTCTACAGTAGTAGACTATGTAGCAGAGTGTTTAATGGTGCAGTACATTATGAGGTGTCTACAGTAGTAGACTATGTAGCAGAGTGTTTAATGGTGCAGTACATTATGAGGTGTCTACAGTAGTAGACTATGTAGCAGAGTGTTTAATGGTGCAGTACATTATGAGGTGTCTACAGTAGTAGACTATGTAGCAGAGTGTTTAATGGTGCAGTACATTATGAGGTGTCTACAGCTGTTGGGTCAGTGTCTGGGTGGTTACTAGCATCAGAGTCTTTACTGAAGGAGACAATGTCAGAGTGGAGACAGGCTGGATCTCTGGAGAAGTTGACAGTAGCATAGTGGAGACAGGCTGGATCTCTGGGGAAGTTGACAGTAGCATAGTGGAGTCAGGCTGGATCTCAGGGGAAGTTGACAGTAGCATAGTGGAGTCAGGCTGGATCTCTGGGGAAGTTGACAGTAGCATAGTGAAGACAGGCTGGATCTCTGGGGATGTTGACAGTAGCATAGTGGAGACAGGCTGGATCTCTGGGGAAGTTGACAGTAGCATAGTGGAGACAGGCTGGATCTCTGGGGAAGTTGACAGTAGCATAGTGGAGTCAGGCTGGATCTCTGGGGAAATTGACAGTAGCATACTGGAGACAGGCTGGATCTCTGGGGAAGTTCACAGTAGCGAAGTGGAGACAGGCTGGATCTCTGGGGAAGTTGACAGTAATATAGTGGAGTCAGGCTGGATCTCTGGGGAAGTTGACAGTAGCATAGTGGAGACAGGCTGGATCTCTGGGGAAGTTGACAGTAGCATAGTGGAGTCAGGCTGGATCTCTGGGGAAATTGACAGTAGCGAAGTGGAGACAGGCTGGATCTCTGGGGAAGTTGACAGTAGCATAGTGGAGACAGGCTGGATCTCTGGGGAAGTTGACAGTAGTATAGTGGAGACAGGCTGGATCTCTGGGGAAGTTGACAGTAGCATACTGGAGACAGGCTGGATCTCTGGGGAAGTTGACAGTAGTATAGTGGAGACAGGCTGGATCTCTGGGGAAGTTGACAGTATCATAGTGGAGACAGGCTGGATCTCTGGGGAAGTTGACAGTAGCGTAGTGGAGACAGGCTGGATCTCTGGGGATGTTGACAGTAGCATAGTGGAGACAGGCTGGATCTCAGGGTAAGTTGACAGTAGCATAGTGGAGTCAGGCTGGATCTCTGGGGATGTTGACAGTAGCATAGTGGAGTCAGGCTGGATCTCTGGGGAAGTTGACAGTAGCATAGTGGAGACAGGCTGGATCTCTGGGGAAGTTGACAGTAGCATAGTGGAGACAGGCTGGATCTCTGGGGAAGTTGACAGTGGTATAGTGGAGACAGGCTGGATCTCTGGGGAAGTTGACAGTAGCATAGTGGAGACAGGCTGGATCTCAGGGGATGTTGACAGTAGCATAGTGGAGTCAGGCTGGTTCTCTGGGGAAGTTGACAGTAGCATTTTGGAGACAGGCTGGATCTCTGGTGAAGTTGACAGTGGCATAGTGGAGACAGGCTGGATCTCTGGGGAAGTTGACAGTAGCATAGTGGAGACAGGCTGGATCTCAGGGGAAGTTTACAGTAGCATAGTGGAGACAGGCTGGATCTCTGGGGAAGTTGACAGTAGCATAGTGGAGACAGGCTGGATCTCTGGGGAAGTTGACAGTAGCATACGTCACACTGTCTGGAGCCTCTCCACCTCCAACGTTGGAGTAGATGTCATCTGGACGAGGATTGGTTGCCTTGGCATAGATGTTGGTGATATCACAGGCTGTATCTCGGTTATGATTGGTTCCTGTGGCATAGATGGGGTTGGTGATGGTTCCTGTGTCTGGATCCTGGTTGGTTGTCATGGAGTCAGACACCAACAGTCTGGCAGAGCGTTTGGCTGCTGAAGAGGAAACAAACATAGATGATTTTATATTATTTTTATTATTACATTTTTTTTCATAAAATGTTTTTATTTATAAAATCAATATTTATTTTTTGACATATCTTATAGTTTTTTAAAATAATGATTGTGTGTGATAACTAGTGTACCTGTTGGTCTCCTGTCTCTGTCTCTCCTCTGTCTAAAGAACATGAACAGCAGCAGACCCAGCAGTAGTAGAACAACACCCAGAACAACACCAGAGAACATCACATCACCTAGAACACCCAGAACAACAACAGAGAACATCACCTAGAACACCCAGAACAACACCAGAGAACATTGTCCATTACAACAGAGCATCAGACTAGTCAATACAGCCATATGAAACCCCACAGTTCTCAGAAGACTTGGACACTCCGTACCAGACATGTGTGGTTGGTTATGGATTGTAGAGGGGACTAATCTCTTGTGGACAGAACACTAAAGTTATTAACCCTTGGCTAAGCCCCGCCCCCTTGGTTACTGTTGCAACCTGGACAACATGTTCCCCATTCAACCACTGGGGTGTGTGTGTGTGTGTGTGTGTGTGTGTGTGTGTGTGTGTGTGTGTGCGTGTGTGCGTGTGTGTGTGTTGTGTGCGTGTGTGTGTGTGTATGTGTGTGTGTGTTTGGTTTTACTATCCTTGTGGGGACAGATGTAAATGAGCTGTTGGCTAAATCTGGTGCTACGTGTCACTTCTCACTTCTGAGACTTCTGCCACCACTGAAATCAGTAGACATGAAACTTACCAGCACTCTGTCCTGCACCGGGACTCTGTCCTGCACCGGGAGAATCCAATGGAGGATCATCTAGAGTGAGTGGGAGATAGAGAGAGAGATAAATAAAATTGAGAGAGAGGGGAGAGAGAGAGAGAGGGGGGGGGGTGTGAGAGAGAGGAGAGAGAGAGAGGAACGAGAGAGAGATTTTTCCAATGCTTGAACAGATACAATTGATTTCCTCCAACGTTACAAGCATTTCATATCACAACATATTAGTTGTAATGTCTGAGATGAGAGATTCATCATTTCACAACATATTAGTTGTAATGTCTGAGATGAGAGATTCATCATTTCACAACATATTAGTTGTAATGTCTGAGATGAGAGATTCATCATATCACAACATATTAGTTGTAATGTCTGAGATGAGAGATTCATCATGCCTGCTCTAGATGAAGAGTGACCACTGATGTCTCCAGATGGCAGAAAGGTTGTGGAGATGTTTGGGGATGTTGCAGAGAGGTTTGGATGGGGTCTGGGAGTGACCGCTGAGGGCTTAGAAGTAGTAGCTGTGTTGAAAGATGAAGAACAGGTATCCACAAACACAGTCACCATCTGGCTTTTCTCTCACTGGAAATATGACATGAAGCCCCTAAACAACAACAAGCTCTGAATTTGAAAAGGCAAATGTGATTGTGTTCACTTACCATCTGTAACTGTGAGATGCACCTCTTGGTATGAGTCTAGGCCATATCTCTCCACTCCACACCAGTAGGTACCAGAGTCTGTCTTCATCAGGTCCTTGATGGTCAAATAGAATACATTTCCCTTGTCTTCTATACTGTATCTACCTTGAGTTACATTCTTACTCCCCTTCGTTTCAACCAGAATGTCTCCATCAGAACATGTCCCCTTGCAGAAGTATTTGTTGTTGGTCCCTGCCCAAGTGAACGAGCAGCCGAACATCACTTGTCCTCCTACCACCCCCTCCTTAGTGACATCTGACTCCACAACACACAGAGCTGTCAAACAGAAACACACAGTACAGTCACAACTGATGACCTGTGAGATATACTTTAACCCTGCTCAAATCTAACTTTAACCCTGCTCAAATCTAACTTTAACCCTGCTCAAATCTAACTTTAACCCTGCTCAAATCTAACTTTAACCCTGCTCAAATCTAACTTTAACCCTGCTCAAATCTTACTTTAACCCTGCTCAAATCTAACTTTAACCCTGCTCAAATTTAACTTTAACCCTGCTTAAATCTTACTTTAACCCTGCTCAAATCTAACTTTAACCCTGCTAAAATCTTACTTTAACCCTGCTCAAATCTAACTTTAACCCTGCTCAAATCTAACTTTAACCCTGCTCAAATCGTACTTTAACCCTGCTCAAATCGTACTTTAACCCTGCTCAAATCTAACTTTAACCCTGCTCAAATTGTACTTTAACCCTGCTCAAACCTGACTTTAACCCTGCTCAAATTGTACTTTAACCCTGCTCAAATTGTACTTTAACCCTGCTCAAACCTGACTTTAACCCTGCTCAAATTGTACTTTAACCCTGCTCAAATTGTACTTTAACCCTGCTCAAACCTGACTTTAACCCTGCTCAAATTGTACTTTAACCCTGCTCAAACCTGACTTTAACCCTGCTCAAATTGTACTTTAACCCTGCTCAAATTGTACTTTAACCCTGCTCAAACCTGACTTTAACCCTGCTCAAATTGTACTTTAACCCTGCTCAAACCTGACTTTAACCCTGCTCAAATTGTACTTTAACCCTGCTCAAATTGTACTTTAACCCTGCTCAAACCTGACTTTAACCCTGCTCAAATTGTACTTTAACCCTGCTCAAACCTGACTTTAACCCTGCTCAAATTGTACTTTAACCCTGCTCAAATTGTACTTTAACCCTGCTCAAATTGTACTTTAACCCTGCTCAAACCTGACTTTAACCCTGCTCAAATTGTACTTTAACCCTGCTCAAACCTGACTTTAACCCTGCTCAAACCTGACTTTAACCCTGCTCAAGCACAGGTAAAATAACATATCAAACATTTTAAGTTCTGTTCATTATCATAAGGTACATGTGGAAAACAAACTCAGAACTGTAAAACGTTATGGCTCCTTACAGACAAATACATATCTTATTCCTTATGTACTATATCATCCAGACAGTATTATAGAACCTGATACAGACAGACAGACAGACAGACAGACAGACAGACAGACAGACAGACAGACAGACAGACAGACAGACAGACAGACAGACAGACAGACAGACAGACAGACAGACAGACTGACAGACTGACAGACTGACAGACAGACAGACAGAACTCACCTGAGAGGAGACAGCAAGAGACAACAGTACCGTGTGGCTCAGTTGGTAGAGCATGGCGCTTGCAACGCCAGGGTTGTGGGTTCATTCCCCACGGGGGGACCAGGATGAATATGTATGAACTTTCCAATTTGTAAGTCGCTCTGGATAAGAGCGTCTGCTAAATGACTTAAATGTAAATGTAAAATGTACATCATGGTGTATCTTCATTCTGGACAGTTACTCCTCAGTTACTATACTGTTAAAGTTACTTTACCACCCCAGTTACTATACTGTTAAAGTTACTTTACCACCACAGTTACTATACTGTTAAAGTTACTTTACCACCACAGTTACTATACTGTTAAAGTTACTTTACCACCACAGTTACTATACTGTTAAAGTTACTTTACCACCCCAGTTACTATACTGTTAAAGTTACTTTACCACCACAGTTACTATACTGTTAAAGTTACTTTACTACCAGCTAGTTCAGGTCCACATCAGAGTCTCTGTCAGCTACACACTTGACAGCAGGGTGTTTCTGAAACGCTCTGTCTTCCTTAAATGAAGCTCCTCCCTCATCTGACACTCCACCCCTCTCCTCTACCTCTCTTTCTCTCTTTATCTAGTTCTCTTTCTCTGTCTTTTTGTCTCTGTCTTTTTGTCTCTGTCTGTCATTAAATAAAATTAAACTCAAAGGGCTTTATTGGCATGGGAAACATGCTTACATTGCCAAAGCAGAGAGTATTTCTGTCTGTCTCTGTCTCTGTCTCTGTCTCTGTCTCGCTCTCGCTCAATTTCAATTTAAGGGCTTTATTGGCATGGGAAACATAGGTTAACATTGCCCAAGCAAGTGAAGTAGATAATAAACAAAAGTGAAATAAACAATCATGAACAGTCTCTCTCTCTTTCTCTCTGCATGTCAAGGAGATGAGTATAGTGATGGTGGTGGTGGAGGGGAGGGGCATTATCCTACACATCCTGATGATTTCTCTGTAGTGACCTCAGTGTCTGCAGGTCTATATGTGCTGCAGAGTGAAACTGGTTCAAACCGGCCGGAGGTTAGACTTCTAAACCACCAGAGAACTCAGCTAGCTGTGGTGACTAAGTGTTAAAACTGTCAACTTCTCTGTTCTAAAGTTGCCATGTTTGTTTCAGCAGAGGAGGAACACATTGTTGAGATGATGACATTATAGTAAAGTATACATCAATATATTTTATTAAATTTTTCTGACATTTCATTGATCCAGATACAGTCTTTGTAAATGATCAACTCAACAGATGAGTTTCTGAACAGAAGAAACATCCCTCCTCTACAACCCAACTCCCCCTTAATGAATGATGTCATCACATAACAGACAAGCTGCTGAGATCTCAGTAAACCAACAGAACGACCTCCACATCGCCCCCTACAGACTGTTATCAGTACTGATGAATAAATCTACTATAATCTCCACCACCAGTCATCTCTCTCTCTATTGATCCTGGGGGACGAGGTTACAGTCTCATAAACTACATGTTTCAACTCAGTCAATTCAGGAAGTGAAGTGAAATTCCATTCATGGATTGAAAAGTCTACATGGAAAATGATGGTCAATGATAAATTGAATTGCGATTCATTGTCTGTATTGAAATGGAATTAAAGAAAATGTAATTGGACCCCAGCTCTGGTAACAAGAACACTGTGTCACAACCAGACAATCAGACAACCTCTTCTCTTCAGACTACAGACCATAGAATTACATATTAGAACTTAATTACATAATAGACTTTAATTAGTTCTACAGAGTCTATTCCGAGTCAGTAGCTGTGACATTGTCGAGGCTCTGGTAGGCAGCCAATGCTTTGTGGTCCAGTGCCTGATAGGCTGATTGGTAGAGGGCGGGGTCATGAGCAATTCATTCTGGGTCAGCGTTGGACACAGGCTGAGGGTCCACTGCATTCTGGGTAGAAGTTATACTTTCTTCATCCTCACCATCCTCCTCATCATCAACATGAGGAGGATTTTGAGGAGGATAATTAGGTGAAGAAAGACATACAAGCACACACACACATACACACACACACACACAGTTGTAAACACACACGCACGGATGCAAACACACACGTGTTCTCTCTCTCTCTCTCTCTCTCTTTCACCTCTCCAGTGCTTCCTGCATCAGGCCTGTTAGAGATTGACCCAACATATATTATAACTCTGTGTGTGTGTGTGTGTGTGTGCGCAGGTTCGTTCGTAATGTAAGTATGCGTGTGTGAGTGGACGTGTGTGTGTGTGTGTGTTTGATGATATCTCACCTAGGGCCTTGCTGCTTTGCCAGCACCTGTAGAATATGAAGGGGATGACAGCAACACAGCCAGACTCACAGCCAGACTAACACACACAGTGATCTTAGAATATGAGGTGGATGACAGCAACACAGCCAGACTAACACACACAGTGATAATATAATATGAGGTGGATGACAGCAACACAGCCAGACTCACAGCCAGACTCACACACACAGTGATAATATAATATGAGGTGGATGACAGCAACACAGCCAGACTAACACACACAGTGATCATAGAATATGAGGTGGATGACAGCAACACAGCCAGACTAACACACACAGTGATCATAGAATATGAGGGGGATGACAGCAACACAGCCAGACTAACACACACAGTGATCATAGAATATGAGGGGGATGACAGCAACACAGCCAGACTAACAGCCAGACTCACAGTCAGACTCACAGCCAGACTCACAGCCAGACTAACACACACAGTGATCATAGAATATGAGGGGGATGACAGCAACACAGCCAGACTCACAGCCAGACTAACACACACAGTGATCATAGAATATGAGGTGGATGACAGCAACACAGCCAGACTCACAGCCAGACTAACACACACGGTGATCTTAGAATATTAGGTGGATGACAGCAACACAGCCAGACTAACACACACAGTGATAATATAATATGAGGTGGATGACAGCAACACAGCCAGACTAACACACACAGTGATCATAGAATATGAGGTGGATGACAGCAACACAGCCAGACTAACACACACAGTGATCATAGAATATGAGGTGGATGACAGCAACACAGCCAGACTAACACACACAGTGATCATAGAATATGAGGGGGATGACAGCAACACAGCCAGACTAACACACACAGTGATCATAGAATATGAGGGGGATGACAGCAACACAGCCAGACTCACAGCCAGACTCACACACACAGTGATCATAGAATATGAGGGGGATGACAGCAACACAGCCAGACTAACACACACAGTGATCATAGAATATGAGGGGGATGACAGCAACACAGCCAGACTCACAGCCAGACTCACACACACAGTGATAATAGAATATGAGGGGGATGACAGCAACACAGCCAGACTCACAGCCAGACTCACACACACAGTGATCATAGAGAATGAGGTGGATGACAGCAACACAGCCAGACTCACACACACAGTGATAATATAATATGAGGTGGATGACAGCAACACAGCCAGACTAACACACACAGTGATCATAGAATATGAGGTGGATGACAGCAACACAGCCAGACTAACACACACAGTGATCATAGAATATGAGGGGGATGACAGCAACACAGCCAGACTAACACACACAGTGATCATAGAATATGAGGGGGATGACAGCAACACAGCCAGACTCACAGCCAGACTCACACACACAGTGATCATAGAATATGAGGGGGATGACAGCAACACAGCCAGACTAACACACACAGTGATCATAGAATATGAGGGGGATGACAGCAACACAGCCAGACTCACAGCCAGACTAACACACACAGTGATCATAGAATATGAGGTGGATGACAGCAACACAGCCAGACTCACAGCCAGACTCACACACACAGTGATAATATAATATGAGGTGGATGACAGCAACACAGCCAGACTAACACACACAGTGATCATAGAATATGAGGTGGATGACAGCAACACAGCCAGACTAACACACACAGTGATCATAGAATATGAGGGGGATGACAGCAACACAGCCAGACTAACACACACAGTGATCATAGAATATGAGGTGGATGACAGCAACACAGCCAGACTCACAGCCAGACTCACACACACAGTGATAATAGAATATGAGGTGGATGACAGCAACACAGCCAGACTAACACACACAGTGATCATAGAATATGAGGTGGATGACAGCAACACAGCCAGACTCACACACACAGTGATCATAGAATATGAGGTGGATGACAGCAACACAGCCAGACTAACACACACAGTGATAATAGAATATGAGTTGGATGACAGCAACACAGCCAGACTAACACACACAGTGATCATAGAATATGAGTTGGATGACAGCAACACAGCCAGACTCACACACACAGTGATCATAGAATATGAGGTGGATGACAGCAACACAGCCAGACTCACAGCCAGTGAGTGTCACAACCACACTGTGTCACAACCAGACAATCAGACAACCTCTTCTCTTCAGACTACAGACCATAGAATTACATATTAGAACTTAATTACATAATAGACTTTAATTAGTTCTACAGAGTCTATTCCGAGTCAGTAGCTGTGACATTGTCGAGGCTCTGGTAGGCAGCCAATGCTTTGTGGTCCAGTGCCTGATAGGCTGATTGGTAGAGGGCGGGGTCATGAGCAATTCATTCTGGGTCAGCGTTGGACACAGGCTGAGGGTCCACTGCATTCTGGGTAGAAGTTATACTTTCTTCATCCTCACCATCCTCCTCATCATCAACATGAGGAGGATTTTGAGGAGGATAATTAGGTGAAGAAAGACATACAAGCACACACACACATACACACACACACACACAGTTGTAAACACACACGCACGGATGCAAACACACACGTGTTCTCTCTCTCTCTCTCTCTCTCTCTTTCACCTCTCCAGTGCTTCCTGCATCAGGCCTGTTAGAGATTGACCCAACATATATTATAACTCTGTGTGTGTGTGTGTGTGTGTGCGCAGGTTCGTTCGTAATGTAAGTATGCGTGTGTGAGTGGACGTGTGTGTGTGTGTGTGTTTGATGATATCTCACCTAGGGCCTTGCTGCTTTGCCAGCACCTGTAGAATATGAAGGGGATGACAGCAACACAGCCAGACTCACAGCCAGACTAACACACACAGTGATCTTAGAATATGAGGTGGATGACAGCAACACAGCCAGACTAACACACACAGTGATAATATAATATGAGGTGGATGACAGCAACACAGCCAGACTCACAGCCAGACTCACACACACAGTGATAATATAATATGAGGTGGATGACAGCAACACAGCCAGACTAACACACACAGTGATCATAGAATATGAGGTGGATGACAGCAACACAGCCAGACTAACACACACAGTGATCATAGAATATGAGGGGGATGACAGCAACACAGCCAGACTAACACACACAGTGATCATAGAATATGAGGTGGATGACAGCAACACAGCCAGACTCACAGCCAGACTCACACACACAGTGATAATAGAATATGAGGTGGATGACAGCAACACAGCCAGACTAACACACACAGTGATCATAGAATATGAGGTGGATGACAGCAACACAGCCAGACTCACACACACAGTGATCATAGAATATGAGGTGGATGACAGCAACACAGCCAGACTAACACACACAGTGATAATAGAATATGAGTTGGATGACAGCAACACAGCCAGACTAACACACACAGTGATCATAGAATATGAGTTGGATGACAGCAACACAGCCAGACTCACACACACAGTGATCATAGAATATGAGGTGGATGACAGCAACACAGCCAGACTCACAGCCAGACTAACACACACAGTGATCATAGAATATGAGGTGGATGACAGCAACACAGCCAGACTCACACACACAGTGATAATAGAATATGAGGTGGATGACAGCAACACAGCCAGACTCACAGCCAGACTAACACACACAGTGATCATAGAATATGAGGTGGATGACAGCAACACAGCCAGACTCACACACACAGTGATAATAGAATATGAGGTGGATGACAGCAACACAGCCAGACTCACAGCCAGACTAACACACACAGTGATCATAGAATATGAGGTGGATGACAGCAACACAGCCAGACTCACACACACAGTGATCATAGAATATGAGGTGGATGACAGCAACACAGCCAGACTCACAGCCAGACTCACACACACAATGATCATAGAATATGAGGTGGATGACATAATGAAGATAAAGGAGGATGAAAACTAAAACTATCAGGCCACGGAGGATAAAGTCAAGGTTTTTATAAAACTTAATCTCAAGATGACTGAAACACAGGTGGATACAGATGATTTTCAAAGGCTCATCATTTCGGCGTCAGATGGGAGGGAAGGTGCCGTCCAATAGAAGCAAAGCCTCACTACAAAATGAAGATTAACTTGCTACAGTGAAAACACAACGAAGGTTGGTCACCACTAATTTACCTCCTATTACAGTACCTTCACTACACCCTACACTACTCCTGTTACAGTACCTTCACTACACCCTACACTACTCCTGTCACAGTACCTTCACTACACCCTACACTACTCCTGTCACAGTACCTTCACTACACCCTACACTACTCCTGTTACAGTACCTTCACTACACCCTACACTACTCCTGTTACAGTACCTTCACTACACCCTACAGTACTCCTGTTACAGTACCTTCACAACACCCTACACTACTCCTGTCACAGAACATTCAATAAGGTCTGTCCTCAGTCTGTTCTCTCTGTGGTGGTTCTAGTAGACACTTCCTCTTTCTCTACAAACACACACACACACACACACACACAGACAAACACACATTACATACACACACACACACACACACTGACAAACACACATTACATACACACACTACACACACACACTGACAAACACACACACACTACACACACACACACTGACAAACACACACACACTACACACACACACACACTGACAAACACACACCACACACACACACACACTGACAAACACACACTACACAAGCACACTGACAAACTCACCCTACACAAGCACGCTGACAAACACACACTGACAAACACACCCTACTCAAGCACACTGACAAACACACACTGACAAACACACACTACACACACTGACAAACACACACTGTAGAAACACACACACTACACACACACATTACACACACACACTGACAAACACACACTTCACACACACACTGACAAACACACTACAGACATACATTACACACACACACACACTGACAAACACACATTACACACACAAACTGACAAACACACATTAAACACACACACTCACAAACACACACTACACACACACACACACTCACAAACACACACTACACGCACACACTGACAAACACGCACTACACACAGACACACTGACAAACACACACTTCACACACTGACAAATACACATTACACACACAAACTGACAAACACACATTACACACACACACTGACAAACACACACACACACACACACAGAGACAAACACAAACTACACGCACACACTGACAAACACACACTAGAAGCACACACACTGACAAACACACACACACACACACACTGACAAACACACACTGACAAACACAAACAAACACACACACGCATATGAACAAACACACACACACAAACACTCCACATTTACACTGATTTAAACATATATGTAAATCTCAAAGGTACAACTGACTATTATGACATTACTGTCTTCATTATTATAACAGACTAAATGAAGACACGATGATATGACAAAACACAAATATTTACAATAATGTTGGTTGACTTTCACAAAATCTGGAACTAAAAGTGATTTTGAAGCCAGATGTTCATATTTTACATATATTATATACAGTAAAACCACGTGAGCTGTTTTAAAACAAAATGTCAAGGAGGATTTGAAACAGGAAAGGGATTGTTTTCTTCATGTCATACCAAGATGGCGGTTCTGTGGTGACAACCCTTCATCTCTCTACAGGGAGCTTCTCTTCATCCCAGATGTCACCTTGTTCTCTATAGAACACTGCCTTTGACCAGGGTCCATATGGGGGAGAGGTAATAGGATGTCATTTGGGATGCATCTCTTGTAGAGATTATATACTACTACATTATTTTGGGTGGCTGGGCTGTAGAGTAGATGGAATTTTCTGGAGTGTCTTTACAGAGGTGTACAGCAGGGTATCTTGTAAATTCTACAGTATCTTTGGGTAGCTGGGCTGTAGAGTAGATGGCATCTTCTGGAGTGTCTTTAGAGAGGTCTACAGCAGGGTATCTTGTAGATTCTACAGTATCTTTGGGTAGCTGGGCTGTAGAGTAGATGGTGTCTTCTGGAGTGTCTTTAGAGAGGTCTACAGCAGGGTATCTTGTAGATTCTACATTATTTTGGGTAGCTGGGCTGTAGAGTAGATGGCATCTTCTGGAGTGTCTTTAGAGAGGTCTACAGCAGGGTATCTTGTAGATTCTACAGTATCTTTGGGTAGCTGGGCTATAGAGTAGAGGGTCTTCTGGAGTGTCTTTAGAGAGTTCTTCAGCAGGGTATCTTGTAGATTCTACAGTATCTTTGGGTAGCTGGGCTGTAGAGTAGATGGCATCTTCTGGAGTGTCTTTAGAGAGGTCTACAGCAGGGTATCTTGTAGATTCTACAGTATCTTTGGGTAGCTGGGCTGTAGAGTAGAGGGAGTCTTCTGGAGTGTCTTTAGAGAGGTCTACAGCAGGGTATCTTGTAGATTCTACAGTATCTTTGGGTAGCTGGGCAGTAGAATAGATGGAATCATCCTGGGATCCACCGGCTGTTGGATGTCTTGAAAAAACTCTAGAATCTTTGAGTAGATCCACATTGGAGAAGATGAGAGAAGCTGGGTGATCTGCAGTAGAATATCTTGGATTTATATTATCTTTGAGAAGTCACAGTAGAACAGCTTGGATTTATGTTATCTTTGTGGAAGCTAGCATTAGCATAGATGTCACAGTGTGGATTCAAGTATGGGTTACTGCATACGTGGAGTGTGTCTGAAAGTTGCCATTGCGATATAAGCGGGAGGATCAACATAAGTGTGTGTATGGAAACATAACAGCTAATAAGGCAGATTGGTTGCCAATCAAGACCGTTTTGCGTGGCTGCTTGCTATTTTCCTTGTAGCATTTTAGCTAAGCCAGTTAGGCAGGTTAGGATAATTAACATTGCATGTTAGGATACTTAACGTGGCAGGTTAGGAAAATTAACGTGGCAGGTTAGGATAATTAATGTGGCAGGTTAGGAGAATTAACGTGGCAGGTTAGGATAATTAACGTGGCCGGTTAGGATAATTAACGTGGCCGGTTAGTAGAAATAAAATAGCAGGTTAGGAGAATTGATGTTGCCGGTTATTATAACTAACATGGTAGCTTAGGAGAACTAACCTAGCAGGTTAGGAGAATCAGGTTAAGGTTAGGAAAAGGATTAGGGTTAGCTAAAATGCTACAAGGAAGCAACAAGCAGCGATACAAATCGATCTTGAGTGGCAACCAACCTGCCCAATTAGCTGTTAGGTTTCCATACACCCACCTATGTTGCTCCTCCCACTTATTTGTCAACGCCCACGTTCAAACACTCCACGTGTGCAGTTACCCATGAATCTGTGGAATACCTGTGGCAGAGCTAGCAGGGTAGGTTGTAGAGGCTTGACCAGCAGGGTAGGTTGTAGAGGGTTGGTCAGCAGGGTAGGTTGTAGAGGCTTGGCCAGCAGGGTAGGTTGTAGAGACTTGGCCAGTAGGGTATGTTGTAGAGTCTTGGTCAGCAGGGTAGGTTGTAGAGGCTTGGCCAGCAGGGTAGGTTGTAGAGGCTTGACCAGCAAGGGCGGTTGTAGAGGCTTGGCCAGCAGGGTAGGTTGTAGAGGCTTGACCAGCAGGGTAGGTTGTAGAGACTTGGTCAGCAGGGTAGGTTGTAGAGTCTTGGCCAGCAGGGTATGTTGTAGAGTCTTGACCAGCAGGGTAGGTTGCAGAGGCTTGAACAGCAGGGTATGTTGTAGAGTCTTGACCAGCAGGGTAGGTTGCAGAGGCTTGAACAGCAGGGTAGGTTGTAGAGGCTTGGCCAGCAGGGTAGGTTGTAGAGGCTTGGCCAGCAGGGTAGTTTGTAGAGGCTTGACCAGCAGGGTAGGTTGGTGATTTGACAGTAGAGTAGACTGAATAGATGACCACAGGAAATGTGTCTGTCTGTCTGTCTGCCTCTCTGATCTCCTCATACACACAGTCAACCTGCATACAGAACCAATGACATTTACTACATTTACTGCATCAAAGCAGGGACCGAGAGACTGAAAAACAGCTTCTATCTCAAGGCCATCAGACTGTTAAACAGCCACCACTAACATTTAGCGGCCGCTGCCAACATACTGACTCAACTCCAGCCACTTTAAAAATGGGAATTGATGGAAATTATGTAAAAATGTACCACTAGCCACTTTAAACAATGCCACTTAATACAATGTTTACATACCCTACATTACCCATCTCATATGTATATACTGTACTCTATATCATCTACTGCATCTTGCCATCTTTATGTAATACATGTACCACTAGCCACTTTAAACTATGCCACTTTATGTTTACATACCCTACAGTACTCATCTCATATGTATATACCGTACTCTATACCATCTACTGCATCTGCCATGCCGTTCTGTACCACCACTCATTCATATATCTTTATGTACATATTCTTTATCCCTTTACACTTGTGTGTGTGTGTAAGGTAGTAGTTGTGGAATTGTTAGGTTAGATTACTGTTGGTTATTACTGCATTGTCGGAACTAGAAGCACAAGCATTTCGCTACACTCGCATTAACATCTGCTAACCATGTGTATGTGACTAATAAAATTTGATTTGATTTGATTTGATTTGATTTTACATGGTCAATATGGAAAGAAGTGGAGGCCCTCAGCCAACATGAGTGAAAGTGCAAACCAAAAAATGTCAACTACATTGTTAATTTGGCTGCATGTATTGTGGTGGTTAATTTCTTTACTATCAAATAAGGAGAGAAACTTATCACACAAGTCAGAGTTATAATTAAACTAAATCTTTAATAATAAGAGCTTTGCAATAGCAATGACTTTCAACAATTCACAATTTCTAATGATCCGTTGAGAGTGACAACACAAAAGTACAAAGGTATTTTATAACCAAGATACACCCCTTTCAACCTACATGACGAACAACAGATACATGAATGTGTAACGGGTGTCGTCCTCTAAAGAGGAAGAATCGGACCAAAGCGCAGCGTGGTAAGTGTTCATGACTTTTATTTAACTGAACACTAGAACAAAATAACAAAATGAATAAACTAAACCGAAACAGTCCTGTCAGGTGCAGAACACTAAACAGAAAACAACTACCCACAAAACACAGGTGGGGAAAGGCTACCTAAGTATGGTTCCCAATCAGAGACAACGATAGACAGCTGACTTTACAGAGTACTGTATATATCATAGATACCATCAGACCTGACCAGAGACAGGAGGAGAGACTTTACAGAGTACTGTATATATCATAGATACCATCAGACCTGACCACAGACAGGAGGAGAGACTTTACAGAGTACTGTATATATCATAGATACCATCAGACCTGACCACAGACAGGAGGAGAGACTTTACAGAGTACTGTATATATCATAGATACCATCAGACCTGACCAGAGACAGGAGGAGAGACTTTACAGAGTACTGTATATATCATAGATACCATCAGACCTGACCACAGACAGGAGGAGAGACTTTACAGAGTACTGTATATATGATAGAGACCACCAGACCTGACCACAGATAGTTACAACGTTCATTCGGTCAGTTGGTTTCTCAGTTGGTCAGCGGGTTGGTCAGTCAGTCTCTCAGTAAGGCAGGAAGACAGACAGACAGACAGACAGACAGACAGACAGACAGACAGACAGACAGACAGACAGACAGACAGACAGACAGACAGGAAATAAAGGTGTGATAAAGGAGGAGACTGTAGTGATCAGAGTAACCATAGCAACAGAGGCCATGGTTTCAGCAGCAGCCCAAAACCTCAAGAGTTGCATCACTTCCTGTGGGCCTCTGAGAGACTCATGTACACCATGTTTTAGCCAGCACTCAAATCATTAGACATGAAACTTACCAGCACTCTGACTCGGTCCTGCACCAGGAGAGTAGTCTGAGGGAGAGAGAGGGGGGGCAAGAGATTGTGATAGTAAATTAACTGTTACTATACTTTTCAAGCTACTTTTCTATATTGCCAACTACCAGGTCCACAACAAGCAAGGTTGTATACGGCAGGTAGACTGGTGGTTAGAGCCTTGGGCCAGTAACTGAAAGGTTGCTGAATCAAATCCTTGAGCTGACAAGGTAAAAAAGTATGTATTCTGCCGCTGACCAAGGCAGTTAACCCGCTGTTCCCCAGTTGGCTGTCATTGTAAATAAGAATTTGTTCTTAACTGACTTAAATATAGCTCTTTCTCTCTCAATATGTCTCCTTTTGCGCTCTCTCTCAGGGAGTTGGGTATACTGGTGGTTGTGGGAGAGGGTGGGCATTAGCCTACACATCCTGTTGATTTCTCTGTAGTGACCTCAGTGTCTGCAGTTTTATATGTGATGCAGAATGAAACTGGTTCAAACCGGCCAGAGGTTAGACTTCTAAACCACAAGAGAACTCAGCTAGCTGTGGTGACTAAGTGTCAACTTCTCTCTTGTAAAGTTACAATGTTTCAGCAGAGGAGGAACATTGTTGAGATGACATTAAAGTTAAAGTATACATCAATATATTTTATTATATTGATCCACATATGTTTACAGTGATTGAGAAAGTATGGTGCAGAATGGATTTCTAAAAGTACAAATGTTACAAAGAATAACATTTTACTAACACTCTCCTGTCTCTGTGTCAATGTAATGGTGTCATCATTTCAGTTTGGGTCTGTTGTGTTGAGGGTTTGGTAGGTGGAGTCTTGGGTTGTTGTGTTGAGGGTTTGGTAGGTGGAGTCTTGGGTTGTTGTGTTGAGGGTTTGGTAGGTGGAGTCTTGGGTTGTTGTGTTGAGGGTTTGGTAGGTGGAGTCTTGGGTTGTTGTGTTGAGGGTTTGGTAGGTGGAGTCTTGGGTTGTTGTGTTGAGGGTTTGGTAGGTGGAGTCTTGGGTTGTTGTGTTGAGGGTTTGGTAGGTGGAGTCTTGGGTTGCTGTGTTGAGGGTTTGGTGGGTGGAGTCTTGGGTTGTTGTGTTGAGGGTTTGGTAGGTGGAGTCTTGGGTTGTTGTGTTGAGGGTTTGGTAGGTGGAGTCTTGGGTTGTTGTGTTGAGGGTTTGGTAGGTGGAGTCTTGGGTTGCTGTGTTGAGGGTTTGGTGGGTGGAGTCTTGGGTTGATGTGTTGAGGGTTTGGTGGGTGGAGTCTTGGGTTGTTGTGTTGAGGGTTTGGTGGGTGGAGTCTTGGGTTGATGTGTTGAGGGTTTGGTAGGTGGAGTCTTGGGTTGTTGTGTCTGGATAGGTGACTGGCCCTGTAGAACACAACATATAAATCATGTGTGTGCGCATGTGCAGTGGTGTAGTAGTGTAGTAGTGTAGTAGTGTAGTAGTGTAGTGGTGTAGTAGTGTAGTAGTGTAGTAGTGTAGTGGCGTAGTAGTGTAGTGGTGTAGTGGTGTAGTGGTGTAGTAGTGTAGTAGTGTAGTGGTGTAGTGGTGTAGTGGTGTAGTGGTGTAGTAGTGTAGTGGTGTAGTGGTGAAGTAGTGTAGTGTAGCGTAGTGGCGTAGTGGTTTAGTGGTGTAGTGGTGTAGTAGTGTAGTAGTGTAGTGGTGTAGTGGTGTAGTAGTGTAGTAGTGTAGTGGTGTAGTAGTGTAGTGGTGTAGTTGTGTAGTAGTGTAGTGGTGTAGTGGTGTAGTAGTGTAGTAGTGTAGTGGTGTAGTTGTGTAGTAGTGTAGTGGTGTAGTGGTGTAGTAGTGTAGTAGTGTAGTGGTGTAGTGGTGTAGTAGTGTAATGGTGTAGTAGTGTAGTAGTGTAGTGGTGTAGTAGTGTAATGGTGTAGTGGTGTAGTAGTGTAGTGGTGTAGTAGTGTAGTGGTGTGGTGGTGTAGAAGTGTAGTGGTGTAGCAGTGTAGTAGTGGTGTAGTGGTGTAGTAGTGTAGTAGTGTAGTGGTGTAGTAGTGTAGTGGTGTAGTCGTGTAGTAGTGTAGTAGTGTAGTGGTGTAGTAGTGTAGTAGTGTAGTGGTGTAGTAGTGTAGTAGTGTAGTAGTGTAGTAGTGTATTGGTGTAGTGGTGTAGTGGTGTAGTAGTGTAGTGGTGGTGTAGTGGTGTAGTAGTGTAGTGGTGTGGTGGTGTAGAAGTGTAGTGGTGTAGCAGTGTAGTAGTGGTGTAGTGGTGTAGTGGTGTAGTGGTGTAGTAGTGTAGTAGTGTAGTGGTGTAGTAGTGTAGTGGTGTAGTCGTGTAGTAGTGTAGTAGTGTAGTGGCGTAGTAGTGTAGTGGTGTAGTGGTGTAGTGGTGTAGTAGTGTAGTAGTGTAGTGGTGTAGTGGTGTAGTGGTGTAGTGGTGTAGTAGTGTAGTGGTGTAGTGGTGAAGTAGTGTAGTGTAGCGTAGTGGCGTAGTGGTTTAGTGGTGTAGTGGTGTAGTAGTGTAGTAGTGTAGTGGTGTAGTGGTGTAGTAGTGTAGTAGTGTAGTAGTGTAGTGGTGTAGTAGTGTAGTGGTGTAGTTGTGTAGTAGTGTAGTGGTGTAGTGGTGTAGTAGTGTAGTAGTGTAGTGGTGTAGTTGTGTAGTAGTGTAGTGGTGTAGTGGTGTAGTAGTGTAGTAGTGTAGTGGTGTAGTGGTGTAGTAGTGTAATGGTGTAGTAGTGTAGTAGTGTAGTGGTGTAGTAGTGTAATGGTGTAGTGGTGTAGTAGTGTAGTAGTGTAGTAGTGTGGTAGTGTAGTAGTGTAGTAGTGTAGTGGTGTAGTAGTGTAGTGGTGTAGTAGTGTAGTGGTGTAGGAGTGTAATGGTGTAGTAGTGTAATGGTGTAGTAGTGTAGTAGTGTAGTAGTGTAGTGGTGTAGTGGTGTAGTAGTGTAGTGGTGTAGTGGTGTAGTGGTGTAGTGGTGGTGTAGTGGTGTAGTGTAGTGGTGTAGTAGTGTAGTGGTGTAGTAGTGTAGTGGTGTAGTAGTGTAGTGGTGTAGTAGTGTAGTAGTGTAGTAGTGTAGTGTAGCGTAGTGGTGTAGTGGTGTAGTGGTGTAGTGGTGTAGTAGTGTAGTGGTGTAGTAGTGTAGTAGTGTAGTGTAGCGTAGTGGTGTAGTGGTGTAGTGGTGTAGTAGTGTAGTGGTGTAGTAGTGTAGTAGTGTAGTGGTGTAGTGGTGTAGTGGTGTAGTAGTGTAGTAGTGTAGTAGTGTAGTAGTGTAGTGTGTAGTGGTGTAGTAGTGTAGTAGTGTAGTAGTGTAGTGGTGTAGTGGTGTAGTAGTGTAGTAGTGTAGTGGTGTAGTGGTGTATTGGTGTAGTAGTGTAGTGGTGTAGTGGTGTAGTGGTGTATTAGTGTAGTAGTGTAATGGTGTAGTTGTGTAGTAGTGTAGTGGTGTAGTAGTGTAATGGTGTAGTGGTGTAGTAGTGTAGTAGTGTAGTAGTGTGGTAGTGTAGTAGTGTAGTGGTGTAGTAGTGTAGTGGTGTAGTAGTGTAGTGGTGTAGTGGTGTAGTAGTGTAGTGGTGTAGTGGTGTAGTGGTGTAGTAGTGTAGTAGTGTAGTAGTGTAATGGTGTAGTGGTGTAGTAGTGTAGTAGTGTAGTAGTGTGGTAGTGTAGTAGTGTAGTGGTGTAGTGGTGTAGTGGTGTAGGAGTGTAATGGTGTAGTAGTGTAATGGTGTAGTAGTGTAGTGGTGTAGTGGTGTAGTAATGTAGTAGTGTAGTAGTGTAGTAGTGTAGTGGTGTCGTGGTGTAGTAGTGTAGTAGTGTAGTGGTGTAGTGGTGTAGTGGTGTAGTGGTGGTGTAGTGGTGTAGTGTAGTGGTGTAGTAGTGTAGTGGTGTAGTAGTGTAGTAGTGTAGTAGTGTAGTAGTGTAGTGGTGTAGTGGTGTAGTAGTGTGGTAGTGTAGTGGTGTAGTAGTGTAGTTGTGTAGTGGTGTAGTGGTGTAGTGGTGTAGTAGTGTAGTAGTGTAGTAGTGTAGTGGTGTAGTGGTGTAGTGGTGTAGTGGTGGTGTAGTGGTGTAGTGGTGTAGTGGTGTAGTGGTGTAGTGGTGTAGTGGTGTAGTGGTGTAGTGGTGTAGTGGTGTAGTAGTGTAGTAGTGTAGTGGTGTAGTAGTGTAGTGGTGTAGTAGTGTAGTGGTGTAGTTGTGTAGTAGTGTAGTATTGTAGTGGTGTAGTAGTGTAGTGGTGTAGTGGTGTAGTGGTGTAGTAGTGTAGTAGTGTAGTGGTGTAGTGGTGTAGTGGTGTAGTAGTGTAGTGGTGTAGTGGTGTAGTAGTGTAGTGTAGCGTAGTGGTGTAGTGGTTTAGTGGTGTAGTGGTGTAGTAGTGTAGTAGTGTAGTGGTGTAGTGGTGTAGTGGTGTAGTAGTGTAGTAGTGGAGTAGTGTAGTGGTGTAGTAGTGTAGTGGTGTAGTTGTGTAGTAGTGTAGTGGTGTAGTGGTGTAGTAGTGTAGTAGTGTAGTGGTGTAGTAGTGTAGTGGTGTAGTTGTGTAGTAGTGTAGTGGTGTAGTGGTGTAGTAGTGTAGTAGTGTAGTGGTGTAGTTGTGTAGTAGTGTAGTGGTGTAGTGGTGTAGTAGTGTAGTAGTGTAGTGGTGTAGTAGTGTAATGGTGTAGTAGTGTAGTAGTGTAGTGGTGTAGTAGTGTAATGGTGTAGTGGTGTAGTAGTGTAGTAGTGTAGTAGTGTGGTAGTGTAGTAGTGTAGTAGTGTAGTGGTGTAGTAGTGTAGTGGTGTAGTAGTGTAGTGGTGTAGGAGTGTAATGGTGTAGTAGTGTAATGGTGTAGTCGTGTCGTGGTGTAGTGGTGTAGTAGTGTAGTAGTGTAGTAGTGTAGTGTAGTGGTGTAGTGGTGTAGTGGTGTAGTGGTGTAGTGGTGGTGTAGTGGTGTAGTGTAGTGGTGTAGTAGTGTAGTGGTGTAGTAGTGTAGTGGTGTAGTAGTGTAGTGGTGTAGTAGTGTAGTAGTGTAGTGTAGCGTAGTGGTGTAGTGGTGTAGTGGTGTAGTGTGTAGTAGTGTAGTGGTGTAGTAGTGTAGTAGTGTAGTGTAGCGTAGTGGTGTAGTGGTGTAGTGGTGTAGTAGTGTAGTGGTGTAGTAGTGTAGTAGTGTAGTGGTGTAGTGGTGTAGTAGTGTAGTAGTGTAGTAGTGTAGTGTGTAGTGGTGTAGTAGTGCAGTAGTGTAGTAGTGTAGTGGTGTAGTGGTGTAGTAGTGTAGTAGTGTAGTGGTGTAGTGGTGTATTGGTGTAGTAGTGTAGTGGTGTAGTTGTGTAGTAGTGTAGTGGTGTAGTAGTGTAATGGTGTAGTGGTGTAGTAGTGTAGTAGTGTAGTAGTATGGTAGTGTAGTAGTGTAGTGGTGTAGTAGTGTAGTGGTGTAGTAGTGTAGTGGTGTAGTGGTGTAGTAGTGTAGTGGTGTAGTGGTGTAGTGGTGTAGTAGTGTAGTAGTGTAGTAGTGTAATGGTGTAGTGGTGTAGTAGTGTAGTAGTGTGGTAGTGTAGTAGTGTAGTGGTGTAGTGGTGTAGGAGTGTAATGGTGTAGTAGTGTAATGGTGTAGTAGTGTAGTGGTGTAGTGGTGTAGTAGTGTAGTAGTGTAGTAGTGTAGTAGTGTAGTGGTGTAGTGGTGTAGTAGTGTAGTAGTGTAGTGGTGTAGTGGTGTAGTGGTGTAGTGGTGGTGTAGTGGTGTAGTGTAGTGGTGTAGTAGTGTAGTGGTGTAGTAGTGTAGTAGTGTAGTAGTGTAGTAGTGTAGTGGTGTAGTGGTGTAGTAGTGTGGTAGTGTAGTGGTGTAGTAGTGTAGTGGTGTAGTGGTGTAGTGGTGTAGTGGTGTAGTGGTGTAGTGGTGTAGTGGTGTAGTGGTGTAGTGGTGTAGTGGTGGTGTAGTGGTGTAGTGGTGTAGTGGTGTAGTGGTGTAGTGGTATAGTGGTGTAGTGGTGTAGTGGTGTAGTGGTGTAGTGGTGTAGTGGTGTAGTGGTGTAGTGGTGTAGTGGTGTAGTGGTGTAGTGTGTAGTAGTGTAGTAGTGGTGTAGTGGTGTAGTGGTGTAGTAGTGTAGTGGTGTAGTAGTGTAGTAGTGTAGTGTAGCGTAGTGGTGTAGTGGTGTAGTGGTGTAGTAGTGTAGTAGTGTAGTGCTGTAGTGGTGTAGTGGTGTAGTAGTGTAGTAGTGGTGTAGTAGTGTAGTGGTGTAGTAGTGTAGTAGTGTAGTAGTGTAGTGGTGTAGTAGTGTAGTAGTGTAGTAGTGTAGTAGTGTAGTGGTGTAGTGGTGTAGTGGTGTAGTAGTGTAGTGGTGTAGTGGTGTAGTGGTGGTGTAGTGGTGTAGTAGTGTAGTAGTGTGGTGGTGTAGTGTAGTAGTGGTGTAGTAGGGTAGTGGTGTAGTGGTGTAGTAGTGTAGTAGTGTAGTGGTGTAGTGGTGTAGTAGTGTAGTAGTGTAGTAGTGTAGTGGTGTAGTAGTGTAGTGGTGTAGTAGTGTAGTGGTGTAGTGGTGTAGTGTAGTAGTGTAGTGGTGTAGTAGTGTAGTGGTGTAGTAGTGTAGTGTAGTAGTGGTGTAGTAGTGTAGTAGTGTAGTGGTGTAGTAGTGGTGTAGTAGTGTAGTAGTGTAGTGGTGTAGTAGTGTAGTTGTGTAGTGGTGTAGTGGTGTAGTGGTGTAGCAGTGTAGTAGTGTAGTAGTGTAGTGGTGTAGTAGTGTAGTGGTGTAGTGGTGTAGTGGTGTAGTGGTGTAGTGGTGTAGTGGTGTAGTGGTGTAGTGGTGTAGTGGTGTAGTAGTGTAGTGGTGTAGTGGTGTAGTGGTGTAGTGGTGTAGTGGTGTAGTTGTGTAGTTGTGTAGTAGTGTAGTAGTGTAGTGGTGTAGTGGTGTAGTAGTGTAGTAGGGCCTGGATCAGTTGGTAAACTCTAATTTTGGCCAAAATGTCCCAAACGGCCTGCGACATGTACTCTGAATGACCTAAAATGATACATCTTCCACAGTAGTAGTGTAGTAGTGTAGTCTAATAAACTGTACTCTACTCCTTGTATTAGTGTGAAATGGGTTTAGTGACAGTACTGGTTCTGCATAATATACTGTAGTCTAATAAACTGTACTCTACCTCTTGTTTTAGTGTTAAAAGGGGTTTAGTGACAGTACTGGTACTGCATAATATACTGTAGGCTAATAAACTGTACTCTACCTCTTGTTTTAGTGTTAAAAGGGGTTTAGTGACAGTACTGGTACTGCATAATATACTGTAGTCTAATAAACTGTACTCGACCCCTTGTTTTAGTGTGAAAAGGGGTTTTGTTACAGTACTGGTTCTGTGTAATTGATTGAAAGACAACTAATGAAGTCATGATGAAGCACTGAAGACTTCTTGATTTCAACAAGGTTGTTGTTATATAAGAGAACAGTCTAGGGTTGTAACAGTGATACATTTGTCTATCAACTGTTAAAATCATGTTCAACACAACCAGTTACAACTGAAGTATCTGACCATCAATAGATTAAAGAAAAAGCCATTTGTGTTTTAACACAGCAGCCCCATATCATCAGGTGCACTTTTGTTTTCATTTGGGGAAATATCATTTTCTAATATTTTATTTTTCAGTCCATTATATTGTTATTAGGCCTACAAAATAAATGTGTTGACTTGGATTAGGCCATGGGAATTTAATATTGTCTGCTAGGCTGTGTATACCCTCCACTACACCCCTGTATGCCTGCGTGCACATACATACATACATACATACATACATACATACATACATACATACATACAGTACATACAGTACATACATACATACATACATACATACATACATACATACATACATACATACAGTACATACAGTACATACAGTACATACACACACACACACACACACACACACACACACACACACACACACACACACACACACACATACACACACATACATACATACATACATACATACATACATACATACATACATACATACATACATACATACATACATACATACATACATACATACATACATACATACATACATACATACATACATACATACATACATACATACATACATACATACATACATACATACATACATACATACATACATACATACAAAAATACATACACACATACACACATACACACATACATACATTCATCTGAGGGTTACTCACTTGATGATGTCCTGTCTCTCCTCCATTTGTAGATCAGTAGCAGGATGAGTCCCACCACCAACACAGTCAGACTCACACACACCATGATGACCACTGGTGTACCTAGAACTACAAATACAAGATAATTACATTCCTCTCAGACCCTGATCCTTCCTAAACTGGTAGGAAGACAGAGGTACAGACATATAGAGAGACATATAGAGAGACAGACATACAGACATATAGACAGACATATAGAGAGACAGACATACAGACATATAGACAAACATATAGAGAGACAGACATACAGACATATAGACAGACATATAGAGAGACAGACATACAGACATATAGAGAGACATATAGAGAGACAGACATACAGACATATAGAGAGACATATAGAGAGACAGACATACAGACATATAGACAGACATATAGACAGACATATAGAGAGACAGACATACAGACATATAGAAAGACAGACATACAGACATATAGAGACATATAGAGAGACAGACATACAGACATATAGACAGACATATAGACAGACATATAGAGAGACAGACATACAGACATATAGACAGACATATAGACAGACATATAGAGAGACAGACATACAGACATATAGAAAGACAGACATACAGACATATAGAGAGACATATAGAGAGACAGACATACAGACATATAGAGAGACATATAGAGAGACAGACATACAGACATATAGATAGACATGTAGAGAGAGAGACATACAGACATATAGAGAGACAGACAGACAAACATATATATAAAGAGAGAGAGAGAGAGACCGAGAAAGAGAAAGCGAGAGAGAGAGAGAGAGGGAGCGAGAAAGAGAGAGACAAAGGGAGAGAGAGACAGAGGGAGCGAGAGAGAGAGACAGAGGGAGCGAGAGAGAGAGACAGAGGGAGCGAGAGAGAGAGACAGAGGGACAAACACCTACCTGGAGGTGACAGCATTCCCTCCCCCATATGCCCACCTAGGCACAACTATGACAACATAACCAACAAAAACGGGTCACAACTCCTGCAGCTCTGTCGCACGCTGGGTATGTACATAGTCAATGGTAGGCTTCGAGGGGACTCCTATGGTAGGTACACCTATAGCTCATCTCTTGGCAGTAGCACTGTAGACTACTTTATCACTGACCTCAACCCAGAGTCTCTCAGAGCGTTCACAGTCAGCCCACTGACACCCCTATCAGACCACAGCAAAATCACAGTCTACTTGAACAGAGCAATACTCAATCATGAGGCATCAAAGCCAAAGGAACTGAGTAACATTAAGAAATGCTATAGATGGAAGGAATGCAGTTTGGAAACCTACCAAAAAACAATTAGGCAACAGCAAATTCAATCCCTTTTAGACAACTTCCTGGGTAAAACGTTCCACTGCAATAGTGAAGGTGTAAACTTGGCAGTAGAAAATCTTAACAGTATTTTTGACCTCTCAGCTTCCCTATCAAATCTAAAAATCTCAAATAGAAAACCGAAGAAAATGAACAACAATGACAAATGGTTTGATAAAGAATGCAAAAATCTAAGAAATAAATTGAGAAACCTGTCCAACCAAAAACATAGAGACCCGGAAAACCTGAGTCTACGCCTTCACTATGGTGAATCACTAAAACAATACAGAAATACACTACGGAAAAAGAAGGAACAGCACGTCAGAAATCAGCTCAATGTAATTGAAGAATCCATAGACTCTAACCAATTCTGGGAAAATTGGAAAACACTAAACAAACAACAACACGAAGAATTATCTATCCAAAATGGAGATGTATGGGTAAACCACTTCTCCAATCTTTTTGGCTCTATAACAAAGAATAAAGAGCAAAAACATATACATGATCAAATACAAATCCTAGAATCAACTATTAAAGACTACCAGAACCCACTGGATTCTCCAATTACCTTGAATGAGTTACAGGACAAAATAAAAACCCTCCAACCCAAAAAGGCCTGTGGTGTTGATGGTATCCTTAATGAAATGATCAAATATACAGACAACAAATTCCAATTGGCTATATTAAAAATCTTTAACATCGTCCTTAGCTCTGGCATCTTCCCCAATATTTGGAACCAAGGACTGATCACCCCAATCCACAAAAGTGGAGACAAATTTGACCCCAATAACTACCGTGGAATATGCGTCAACAGTAACCTTGGGAAAATACTCTGCATTATCATTAACAGCAGACTCGTACATTTCCTCAATGAAAACAATGTACTGAGCAAATGTCAAATTGGCTTTTTACCAAATTACCGTACAACAGACCATGTATTCACCCTACACACCCTAATTGACAACCAAACAAACCAAAACAAAGGCAAAGTCTTCTCATGCTTTGTTGATTTCAAAAAAGCCTTCGACTCAATTTGGCATGAGGGTCTGCTATACAAATTGATGGAAAGTGGTGTTGGGGGTAAAACATACGACATTATAAAATCCATGTACACAAACAACAAGTGTGCGGTTAAAATTGGCAAAAGACACACACATTTCTTCTCACAGGGTCGTGGGGTGAGACAGGGATGCAGCTTAAGCCCCACCCTCTTCAACATATATATCAATGAATTGGCGCGAGCATTAGAACAGTCTGCAGCACCCGGTCTCACCCTACTAGAATCCGAAGTCAAATGTCTACTGTTTGCTGATGATCTGGTGCTTCTGTCACCAACCAAGGAGGGCCTACAACAGCACCTAGATCTTCTGCACAGATTCTGTCAGACCTGGGCCCTGACAGTAAATCTCAGTAAGACCAAAATAATGGTGTTCCAAAAAAGGTCCAGTCGCCAGGACCACAAATTCCATCTAGACACCGTTGCCCTAGAGCACACAAAAAACTATACATACCTCGGCCTAAACATCAGCACCACAGGTAGCTTCCACAGAGCTGTGAACGATCTGAGAGACAAGGCAAGAAGGGCATTCTATGCCATCAAAAGGAACATAAATTTCAACATACCAATTAGGATCTGGCTAAAAATACTTGAATCAGTCATAGAGCCCATTGCCCTTTATGGTTGTGAGGTCTGGGGTCCGCTCACCAACCAAGATTTCACAAAATGGGACAAACACCAAATTGAGACTCTGCATGCAGAATTCTGCAAAAATATCCTCCGTGTACAACGTAGAACACCAAATAATGCATGCAGAGCAGAATTAGGCCGATACCCACTAATTATCAAAATCCAGAAAAGAGCCGTTAAATTCTACAACCACCTAAAAGGAAGCGATTCCCAAACCTTCCATAACAAAGCCATCACCTACAGAGAGATGAACCTGGAGAAGAGTCCCCTAAGCAAGCTGGTCCTAGGGCTCTGTTCACAAACACAAACACACCCCACAGAGCCCCAGGACAACAGCACAATTAGACCCAACCAAATCATGAGAAAACAAAAAGATAATTACTTGACACATTGGAAAGAATTAACAAAAAAACAGAGCAAACTAGAATGCTATTTGGCCCTAAACAGAGAGTACACAGTGGCAGAATACCTGACCACTGTGACTGACCCAAACTTAAGGAAAGCTTTGACTATGTACAGACTCAGTGAGCATAGCCTTGCTATTGAGAAAGGCCGCCGTAGGCAGACATGGCTCTCAAGAGAAGACAGGCTATGTGCTCACTGCCCACAAAATGAGGTGGAAACTGAGCTGCACTTCCTAACCTCCTGCCCAATGTATGACCATATTAGAGAGACATATTTCCCTCAGATTACACAGATCCACAAAGAATTTGAAAACAAATCCAATTTTGATAAACTCCCATATCTACTGGGTGAAATTCCACAGTGTGCCATCACAGCAGCAAGATTTGTGACCTGTTGCCACAAGAAAAGGGCAACCAGTGAAGAACAAACACCATTGTAAATACAACCCATATTTATGCTTATTTATTTTAACTTGTGTGCTTTAACCATTTGTACATTGTTACAACACTGTATATATATAATATGACATTTGTAATGTCTTTCTTGTTTTGAAACTTCTGTATGTGTAATGTTTACTGTTAATTTGTATTGTTTATTTCACTTTTGTGTATTATCTACCTCACTTGCTTTGGCAATGTTAACACATGTTTCCCATGCCAATAAAGCCCCTTGAATTGAATTGAATTGAATTGACAGAGGGAGCGAGAGAGAGAGACAGAGGGGGTGAGAGAGAGAGACAGACGGAGCGAGAGAGAGAGAGAGGGAGCGAGAGAGAGAGACAGAGGGAAAGAGAGAGAGAGAGAGAGGGAGCGAGAGAGAGAGCGAGAGAGAGAGGGAGAGAGAGAGAGAGAGACCAAGAAAGAGAGAGAGACAGAGAGAGAGAGAGACCAAGAAAGAGAGACAGAGGGAGCGAGAGAGAGACCGAGAAAGAGAGAGAGAGAGAGAGAGAGAGAGAGAGAGAGAGAGAGAGACAGAGAAAGAAGGAGAGAGAGAGAGAGAGAGAGAGAGGTCATGATCAGATGATCAGATGAGCTCCTGCATTTTTCTGCATTTTCTTTAAAAAAGATAGATTTAGAGTTAGTTAAACTTGGATTTTTTGTGGAACTGAGAGACATACAGCTTCAACTGTATTCAACTGTAACTGACTTGATACAGCTTCAACTAGCACTGACGTGTCAAGTGAGAGGTGTCAAAGACCATTAGCCCAACAATGGCAGGAGAGTCGAATAGTCTACCCCAACCAAATGAAGAGGCCTTAGAAGCTCCCTCCTGCTGTTCAGAGGTAATTAAAATACAGTACCCTGTGAGTGTAAAGAATGATAAGGCAAGAAAAGAGCACAAAATGAAGCTCCTTATGGAAAATCAAGAGACACTTTTTGCTGACTATTACAAAAATGGGAACATCAGCAACCTTATCTTCCACACAAACCATCCCCTGGCATGGCACAGTGCTATATTAGCACACTACCCCTCTGTTAAGAGAGGGGGGGTTAACGAGGGGTGGAAACTCAGGATACTTGACAACGAGGACTCTGAGTCAGCTAACATAAATCTATATAAGTCTGGAACAGTATTGGTACAGGGCAACCACAAACAGTTTCAGCTGGACTTTCACCTAATCAAAGAATTAGCCCAGCAGGAGAAGCTCTCCCTTGATAAAGATACCCCCACCCCAAGTGGGTCAGACCAGACCTCTTCATCATATAACCCCACAGACGAGCAACCCTCAGCAGACAGTCAACCTCCCAGTACAGAGCACTTCTCCCTCATTGAAATGAAGGATAAATTCACCCAGCTGGAGGTAAGGCAGGTGGAGCTGGAACAGCAGGTGATTACACTCCAGTCAGCACAGACCCAGACAACAGTCCAGCACAACAACACCTTAACCAGACCAAGAGAGCTGGAGGTGGAGAGAGACATATCTGCACTCTGGACAGTGGTGAGACAACTTCAACAGGAGAAAGAGCAGAAGCAGGAGCAGAACAAAGCACTAGAGGAGAGGATCAGACTGCTGGAGGAGAGGGAGAGGGGGATGGAGGAGAGGATCAGACTGCTGGAGGAGAGGTTGAGGGGGATGGCATGTGACAGAGAACAACCCACTAGGGAGGTGGCCATCCCCACAGAGACGCCAGCAGAACAGCCCACCTCAGCACCGGACAAAAGTCTCGACACCACAGCAGAACAGTCCACACCAGACCCTGACCATAGAGTCAACATCACAGCAGAACAGACAAAAGAAAAACCCCAAGCCCAGCAGCTCTCACCCCCCCTGAGCACCCCCCCTGTCAGCCACCCTGATAGCCCTCCTGACAACCCCCCCACACCCACTGAGAACAAACACAAGACACAGATTGTTCTCCTTATGGACTCAAATGGGAAATATATAGAAGAAAAAAAACTTTTTCCCAAACACAGTGTGTCTAAACTCTGGTGTCCAAACACCCAGTGCGCCCTAGACCTTCTGTCTGAGGACAAACTAGGCTCACCTAGCCACATAATAATACACACAGGCACAAACGACCTGAGAGCACAGCAGGAAAGGGTGGCCACAGCACTGAAGGGAGTGATTGAAAAAGCTTCTTCTACTTTCCCCAATGCACAAGTGGTTATCTCCACCCTGCTACCACGAAAAGACTTCCACCCTGCTACAATACAGCGGGTAAACGCAAGCATTTCCCGTGACTGTGCCTCAAAACCAAATGTTTTCCTAGCCCACCACTCCACCCTGGACTTGAACAGCCTCTATGACCAGGTCCACCTCTATAAGGCAGCAGTGCCCACCTTTGTCCGGACTCTAAAGGACATCGCTCTCAAACGCAGCCCCAACACTTCACACAGGAGCAACAGATCAATAGACACCCCACCCAGACCAGCGAGACACCCTCCAAGACTTGCAGGACCCCCCCGTGGACCTACACATAGAGGACCCACGCCAAGAGGACTTACATCCAGACCACAACACCCCCAGACACATCCACACCCCCACCCCAACCAATCAACACCCCCCCACATCAACCATGCCCACACCCCATTTAGGCCCCCTCAGATCAGACCTATGCCACTCCTGCCCACCCCATGCACCCCACCCCCGCAAAGAGGGCATCAACATGGAAGTCACACATACGCCCAGGTAGTGAGCGGGCAAACAGGCCCAACCCCCACTCTTACACTCGCCCAAGCCAACGGCATGTACCAGATGCTCAGCAGGCTCTGCTCACACTTACTGGCCTGAGGCCAAACCACACGGCCAACAACATTGGACACTTTATGGAACAAAAAGCCTTCACTATGTCATCCTGGAATATCCAAGGCCTGAGGTCATCTGCCTTTGGCCTAAAGAGCAGGAACCCGGACTTCACCAAAGAAATCGGTAATGCAGACATTGTCATCCTGCAAGAAACATGGTATAGCGGAGACGGACCCACTGGTTGCCCTCTAGGTTACAGAGAGCTGGTAGTCCCATCCACCAAACTACCAGGTGTGAAACAGGGAAGGGACTCAGGGGGAATGCTAATTTGGTATAGAGCAGACCTACCTCACTCCATTAAATTAATCAAAACAGGAACATTTTACATTTGGCTAGAAATTCAAAAGGAAATTATCTTAACAGAGAAAAATGTCCTCCTGTGTGCTACCTATATCCCCCCACTAGAATCCCCATACTTTAATGAAGACAGCTTCTCCATCCTGGAGGGGGAAATCAATCATTTCCAGGCCCAGGGACATGTATTAGTCTGTGGCGACCTAAATGCCAGAACTGGACAGGAACCTGACACCCTCAGCACACAGGGGGACAAACACCTACCTGGAGGTGACAGCATTCCCTCCCCCATATGCCCACCTAGGCACAACTATGACAACATAACCAACAAAAACGGGTCACAACTCCTGCAGCTCTGTCGCACGCTGGGTATGTACATAGTCAATGGTAGGCTTCGAGGGGACTCCTATGGTAGGTACACCTATAGCTCATCTCTTGGCAGTAGCACTGTAGACTACTTTATCACTGACCTCAACCCAGAGTCTCTCAGAGCGTTCACAGTCAGCCCACTGACACCCCTATCAGACCACAGCAAAATCACAGTCTACTTGAACAGAGCAATACTCAATCATGAGGCATCAAAGCCAAAGGAACTGAGTAACATTAAGAAATGCTATAGATGGAAGGAATGCAGTTTGGAAACCTACCAAAAAACAATTAGGCAACAGCAAATTCAATCCCTTTTAGACAACTTCCTGGGTAAAACGTTCCACTGCAATAGTGAAGGTGTAAACTTGGCAGTAGAAAATCTTAACAGTATATTTGACCTCTCAGCTTCCCTATCAAATCTAAAAATCTCAAATAGAAAACCGAAGAAAATGAACAACAATGACGAATGGTTTGATAAAGAATGCAAAAATCTAAGAAATAAATTGAGAAACCTGTCCAACCAAAAACATAGACACCCGGAAAACCTGAGTCTACGCCTTCACTATGGTGAATCACTAAAACAATACAGAAATACACTACGGAAAAAGAAGGAACAGCACGTCAGAAATCAGCTCAATGTAATTGAAGAATCCATAGACTCTAACCAATTCTGGGAAAATTGGAAAACACTAAACAAACAACAACACGAAGAATTATCTATCCAAAATGGAGATGTATGGGTAAACCACTTCTCCAATCTTTTTGGCTCTATAACAAAGAATAAAGAGCAAAAACATATACATGATCAAATACAAATCCTAGAATCAACTATTAAAGACTACCAGAACCCACTGGATTCTCCAATTACCTTGAATGAGTTACAGGACAAAATAAAAACCCTCCAACCCAAAAAGGCCTGTGGTGTTGATGGTATCCTTAATGAAATGATCAAATATACAGACAACAAATTCCAATTGGCTGTACTAAAACTCTTTAACATCGTCCTTAGCTCTGGCATCTTCCCCAATATTTGGAACCAAGGACTGATCACCCCAATCCACAAAAGTGGAGACAAATTTGACCCCAATAACTACCGTGGAATATGCGTCAACAGTAACCTTGGGAAAATCCTCTGCATTATCATTAACAGCAGACTCGTACATTTCCTCAATGAAAACAATGTACTGAGCAAATGTCAAATTGGCTTTTTACCAAATTACCGTACAACAGACCATGTATTCACCCTACACACCCTAATTGACAACCAAACAAACCAAAACAAAGGCAAAGTCTTCTCATGCTTTGTTGATTTCAAAAAAGCCTTCGACTCAATTTGGCATGAGGGTCTGCTATACAAATTGATGGAAAGTGGTGTTGGAGGTAAAACATACGACATTATAAAATCCATGTACACAAACAACAAGTGTGCGGTTAAAATTGGCAAAAAACACACACATTTCTTCACACAGGGTCGTGGGGTGAGACAGGGATGCAGCTTAAGCCCCACCCTCTTCAACATATATGTCAACGAATTGGCGCGGGCACTAGAACAGTCTGCAGCACCCGGTCTCACCCTACTAGAATCCGAAGTCAAATGTCTACTGTTTGCTGATGATCTGGTGCTTCTGTCACCAACCAAGGAGGGCCTACAGCAGCACCTAGATCTTCTGCACAGATTCTGTCAGACCTGGGCCCTGACAGTAAATCTCAGTAAGACCAAAATAATGGTGTTCCAAAAAAGGTCCAGTCACCAGGACCACAAATTCCATCTAGACACCGTTGCCCTAGAGCACACAAAAAACTATACATACCTCGGCCTAAACATCAGCACCACAGGTAACTTCCACAAAGCTGTGAACGATCTGAGAGACAAGGCAAGAAGGGCCTTCTATGCCATCAAAAGGAACATAAATTTCAACATACCAATTAGGATCTGGCTAAAAATACTTGAATCAGTCATAGAGCCCATTGCCCTTTATGGTTGTGAGGTCTGGGGTCCGCT
>NW_024058408.1:67500-132500 GCF_016432855.1 Salvelinus namaycush | reverse complement strand
ACTCCAGTCAGCACAGACCCAGACAACAGTCCAGCACAACAACACCCCCTTAACCAGACCAGGAGAGCTGGAGGTGGAGAGAGACACATCTGGACTCTGGACAGTTAAGAGACAACTTCAACTGGAGAAAGAGCAGAAGCAGGAGCAGGAGCAGAACAGAGCACTAGAGGAGAGGATCAGACTGCTGGAGGAGAGGGAGAGGGGGATGGAGGAGAGGATCAGACTGCTGGAGGAGAGGTTGAGGGGGATGGCATGTGACAGAGAACAACCCACTAGGGAGGTGGCCATCCCCACAGAGAAGCCAGCAGAACAGCCCACCTCATCACCCGACAAAAGTCTCGACACCACAGCAGAACAGTCCACACCAGACCCTGACCATAGAGTCAACATCACAGCAGAACAGACAAAAGAAAAACCCCAAGCCCAGCAGCTCTCACCCCCCCTGAGCACCCCCCCTGTCAGCCACCCTGATAGCCCTCCTGACAACCCCCCCACACCCACTGAGGACAAACACAAGACACAGATTTTTCTCCTTATGGACTCAAATGGGAAATTTATAGAAGAAAAAAAACTTTTTCCCAAACACAGTGTATCTAAACTCTGGTGTCCAAACACCCAGTGCGCCCTAGACCTTCTGTCTGAGGACAAACTAGGCTCACCTAGCCACATAATAATACACACAGGCACAAACGACCTGAGAGCACAGCAGGAAAGGGTGGCCACAGCACTGAAGGGAGTGATTGAAAAAGCTTCTTCTACTTTCCCCAATGCACAAGTGGTTATCTCCACCCTGCTACCACGAAAAGACTTCCACCCTGCTACAATACAGCGGGTAAACGCAAGCATCTCCCGTGACTGTGCCTCAAAACCAAATGTTTTCCTGGCCCACCACTCCACCCTGGACTTGAACAGCCTCTATGACCAGGTCCACCTCTACAAGGCAGCAGTGCCCACCTTTGCCCGGACTCTAAAGGACATCGCTCTCAAACGCAGCCCCAACACTTCACACAGGAGCAACAGATCAATAGACACCCCACCCAGACCAGCGAGACACCCTCCAAGACCTTCAGCACCCCACCCTGGACCTACACATAGAGGACCCACGCCAAGAGGACCTACATCCAGACCACAGCACCCCCAGACACACCCCCACCCCAACCAATCAACACCCCCCCACATCAACCATGCCCACACCCAATTTAGGCCCCCTCAGATCAGACCTATGCCACTCCTGCCCACCCCATGCACCCCACCCCCGCAGAGAGGGCATCAACATGGAAGTCACACATACGCCCAGGTAGTGAGCGGGCAAACAGGCCCAACCCCCACTCTTACACTCGCCCAAGCCAACGGCATGTACCAGATGCTCAGCAGGCTCTGCTCACACTTACTGGCCTGAGGCCAAACCACGACCAACAACATTGGACACTTTATGGAACAAAAAGCCTTCACTATATCATCCTGGAATATCCAAGGCCTGAGGTCATCTGCCTTTGGCCTAAAGAGCAGGAACCCGGACTTCACCAAAGAAATCGGTAATGCAGACATTGTCATCCTGCAAGAAACCTGGTACAGAGGAGACGGACCCACTGGTTGCCCTCTAGGTTACAGAGAGCTGGTAGTCCCATCCACCAAACTACCAGGTGTGAAACAGGGAAGGGACTCAGGGGGAATGCTAATTTGGTATAGAGCAGACCTAACTCACTCCATTAAATTAATCAAAACAGGAACATTTTACATTTGGCTAGAAATTCAAAAGGAAATTATCTTAACAGAGAAAAATGTCCTCCTGTGTGCTACCTATATCCCCCCACTAGAATCCCCATACTTTAATGAAGACAGCTTCTCCATCCTGAAGGAGGAAATCAATCATTTCCAGGCCCAGGGACATGTATTAGTCTGTGGCGACCTAAATGCCAGAACTGGACAAGAACCTGACACCCTCAGCACACAGGGGGACAAACACCTGCCTGCAGGTGACAGCATTCCCTCCCCCATATGCCCCCCTAGGCACAACTATGACAACATAACCAACAAAAACGGGTCACAACTCCTGCAGCTCTGTCGCACGCTGGGTATGTACATAGTCAATGGTAGGCTTCGAGGGGACTCCTATGGTAGGTTCACCTATAGCTCATCTCTTGGCAGTAGCACTGTAGACTACTTTATCACTGACCTCAACCCAGAGTCTCTCAGAGCGTTCACAGTCAGCCCACTGACACCCCTATCAGACCACAGCAAAATCACAGTCTACTTGAACAGAGCAATACTCAATCATGAGGCATCAAAGCCAAAGGAACTGAGTAACATTAAGAAATGCTATAGATGGAAGGAATGCAGTTTGGAAACCTACCAAAACACAATTAGACAACAGCAAATTCAATCCCTTTTAGACAACTTCCTGGGTAAAACGTTCCACTGCAATAGTGAAGGTGTAAACTTGGCAGTAGAAAATCTTAACAGTATATTTGACCTCTCAGCTTCCCTGTCAAATCTAAAAATCTCAAATAGAAAACCAAAGAAAATGAACAACAATGACAAATGGTTTGATGAAGAATGCAAAAATCTAAGAAATAAATTGAGAAACCTGTCCAACCAAAAACATAGAGACCCGGAAAACCTGAGTCTACGCCTTCACTATGGTGAATCACTAAAACAATACAGAAATACACTACGGAAAAAGAAGGAACAGCACGTCAGAAATCAGCTCAATGTAATTGAAGAATCCATAGACTCTAACCACTTCTGGGAAAATTGGAAAACACTAAACAAACAACAACACGAAGAATTATCTATCCAAAATGGAGATGTATGGGTAAACCACTTCTCCAATCTTTTTGGCTCTATAACAAAGAATAAAGAGCAAAAACATATACATGATCAAATACAAATCCTAGAATCAACTATTAAAGACTACCAGAACCCACTGGATTCTCCAATTACCTTGAACGAGTTACAGGACAAAATAAAAACCCTCCAACCCAAAAAGGCCTGTGGTGTTGATGGTATCCTTAATGAAATGATCAAATATACAGACAACAAATTCCAATTGGCTATACTAAAACTCTTTAACATCGTCCTTAGCTCTGGCATCTTCCCCAATATTTGGAACCAAGGACTGATCACCCCAATCCACAAAAGTGGAGACAAATTTGACCCCAATAACTACCGTGGAATATGCGTCAACAGTAACCTTGGGAAAATACTCTGCATTATCATTAACAGCAGACTCGTACATTTCCTCAATGAAAACAATGTACTGAGCAAATGTCAAATTGGCTTTTTACCAAATTACCGTACAACAGACCATGTATTCACCCTACACACCCTAATTGACAACCAAACAAACCAAAACAAAGGCAAAGTCTTCTCATGCTTTGTTGACTTCAAAAAAGCCTTCGACTCAATTTGGCATGAGGGTCTGCTATACAAATTGATGGAAAGTGGTGTTGGGGGTAAAACATACGACATTATAAAATCCATGTACACAAACAACAAGTGTGCGGTTAAAATTGGCAAAAAACACACACATTTCTTCACACAGGGTCGTGGGGTGAGACAGGGATGCAGCTTAAGCCCCACCCTCTTCAACATATATGTCAACGAATTGGCGCGGGCACTAGAACAGTCTGCAGCACCCGGCCTCACCCTACTAGACTCTGAAGTCAAATGTCTACTGTTTGCTGATGATCTGGTGCTTCTGTCACCAACCAAGGAGGGCCTACAGCAGCACCTAGATCTTCTGCACAGATTCTGTCAGACCTGGGCCCTGACAGTAAATCTCAGTAAGACCAAAATAATGGTGTTCCAAAAAAGGTCCAGTCGCCAGGACCACAAATTCCATCTAGACACTGTTGCCCTAGAGCACACAAAAAACTATACATACCTCGGCCTAAACATCAGCGCCACAGGTAACTTCCACAAAGCTGTGAACGATCTGAGAGACAAGGCAAGAAGGGCATTCTATGCCATCAAAAGGAACATAAATTTCAACATACCAATTAGGATCTGGCTAAAAATACTTGAATCAGTCATAGAGCCCATTGCCCTTTATGGTTGTGAGGTCTGGGGTCCGCTCACCAACCAAGATTTCACAAAATGGGACAAACACCAAATTGAGACTCTGCATGCAGAATTCTGCAAAAATATCCTCCGTGTACAACGTAGAACACCAAATAATGCATGCAGAGCAGAATTAGGCCGATACCCACTAATTATCAAAATCCAGAAAAGAGCCGTTAAATTCTACAACCACCTAAAAGGAAGCGATTCCCAAACCTTCCATAACAAAGCCATCACCTACAGAGAGATGAACCTGGAGAAGAGTCCCCTAAGCAAGCTGGTCCTAGGGCTCTGTTCACAAACACAAACACACCCCACAGAGCCCCAGGACAACAGCACAATTAGACCCAACCAAATCATGAGAAAACAAAAAGATAATTACTTGACACATTGGAAAGAATTAACAAAAAAACAGAGCAAACTAGAATGCTATTTGGCCCTAAACAGAGAGTACACAGTGGCAGAATACCTGACCACTGTGACTGACCCAAACTTAAGGAAAGCTTTGACTATGTACAGACTCAGTGAGCATAGCCTTGCTATTGAGAAAGGCCGCCGTAGGCAGACATGGCTCTCAAGAGAAGACAGGCTATGTGCTCACTGCCCACAAAATGAGGTGGAAACTGAGCTGCACTTCCTAACCTCCTGCCCAATGTATGACCATATTAGAGAGACATATTTCCCACAGATTACACAGATCCACAAAGAATTTGAAAACAAATCCAATTTTGATAAACTCCCATATCTACTGGGAGAAATTCCACAGTGTGCCATCACAGCAGCAAGATTTGTGACCTGTTGCCACAAGAAAAGGGCAACCAGTGAAGAACAAACACCATTGTAAATACAACCCATATTTATGCTTATTTATTTTAACTTGTGTGCTTTAACCATTTGTACATTGTTACAACACTGTATATATATAATATAACATGTGTAATGTCTTTATTGTTTTGAAACTTCTGTATGTGTAATGTTTACTGTTAATTTGTATTGTTTATTTCACTTTTGTATAATATCTACCTCACTTGCTTTGGCAATGTTAACACATGTTTCCCATGCCAATAAAGCCCCTTGAATTGAATTGAATTGAATTGAGAGAGAGAGAGAGAGAGACCAAGAAAGAAAGAGAGAGGTAGTGAGAGAGAGAGAGAGAGAGTATTTAATTTTGTATTATTTACTGCCATTTTATATTATTATTTGTTATTGTTTATAATTTTATTACAATGTATAACCATTTGTACATTGTTACAACACTGTATATATATAATATAACATTTGTAATGTCTTTATTGTTTTGAAACTTCTGTATGTGTAATGTTTACTGTTAATTTGTATTGTTTATTTCACTTTTGTATAATATCTACCTCACTTGCTTTGGCAATGTTAACACATGTTTCCCATGCCAATAAAGCCCCTTGAATTGAATTGAATTGAATTGAGAGGTAGTGAGAGAGAGAGAGAGAGAGAGAGAGAGAGAGAGAGAGAGAGAGAGAGAGAGGGAGTGAGAGAGAGAGAGAGAGAGAGAGAGAGAGAGAGAGAGAGAGAGAGAGAGAGAGAGAGAGAGAGGTAGTGAGATTTGTCCAATGCTTGACCAGATATTGTTGTTTCTGTCTATAGCAGCATTTTAAAGTTGTCTGAAGGTGAAAGAATGATGGCAAGGGACAGGTCCATCATACCTGCTCTCTGTGAAGGACCAACACTGATGTCTCCAGATGGCAGGAATGTTGTGGAGAGCTTTGGTAAGGTTGTGGAGGTGTTTGGGAATGTTGTAGAGAGGTTTGGTAAGGTTGTGAAGACATGGGGTCTGGAGGAGACTGTTGAGGTTTCAGGAGGAGCTGTATGTGAAAACAAAGTATGGGTTAACACAAATACAGTCACAATTCTGATTTAATGTCTCTTGAATTAACTCAGAAAGCCTCTAACAAACAAACAATGTTCAAGACAACTGTGTTAACTTACCATCTGTAACTGTGAGATGCACCTCTTGGTATGTGTCTGGGCCATATCTCCCCACTCCACACCAGTAGGTACCAGAGTCTGTCTTCATCAGGTTCTTGATGGTCAAATAGAATACATTTCCCTTGTCTTCTATTCTGTATCTACCTTGAGATACATTCTTACTCCTCTTAGTTTCAACCAGAATGTCTCCATCAGAACATGTCCCATTGCAGAAGTATTTGTTGTTGGTCCCTGCCCATGTGAACGAGCAGCTGAACATGACTTGTCCTCCTACCACTTCCTTAGTGACATCTGACTCCACAACACACAGAGCTGTCAAACAGAAACACACAGTACAATCACAACTGATGACCTGTGAGATAAACTTTAACCCTGCTCAAATCTAACTTTAACCCTGCTCAAATCTAACTTTAACCCTGCTCAAATCTAACTTTAACCCTGCTCAAATCTTACTTTAACCCTGCTCAAATCTAACTTTAACCCTGCTCAAATCTTACTTTAACCCTGCTCAAATCTAACTTTAACCCTGCTCAAATCTTGCTTTAACCCTGCTCAAATCTTACTTTAACCCTGCTCAAATCTTACTTAAACCCTGCTCAAATCTTACTTTAACCCTGCTCAAGTCTAACTTTAACCCTGCTCAAATCTATCTTTAACCCTGCTCAAATCTAACTTTAACCCTGCTCAAGTCTAACTTAAATCCTGCTCAAATCTTACTTTAACCCTGCTCAAGTCTAACTTTAACCCTGCTCAAATCTAACTTTAACCCTGCTCAAATCTATCTTTAACCCTGCTCTAGTCTTACTTTAACCCTGCTCAAATCTAACTTTAACCCTGCTCAAATCTAACTTTAACCCTGCACAAACCCATGTATAAGACCAACATATCAAACACTCTTAGTTCAGTTCAGTATCATGAGGTACATGTGAAAAACAAACTTTCTGGCTCCTTACAGACAAATACATATCTTCTTCCTTATGTACTATATGATCCGGACAGTATTATAGAACCTGATACAGACAGACAGACAGACAGACAGACAGACAGACAGACAGACAGACAGACAGACAGACAGACAGACAGACAGACAGACAGACAGACAGACAGACAGACAGACAGACAGACAGACAGACAGACAGACAGACAGACAGACAGACAGACAGACCTCACCTGAAAGGAGACAGGAGGAGACAACATGGTGTATCTTCATTCTGGACAGTTGCTCCACAGTTACTATACTGTTAAAGTTACTTTACTATCACAGTTACTATACTGTTAAAGTTACTTTACTATCACAGTGACTATACTGTTAAAGTTACTTTAATATAACAGTAACTATACTGTTAAAGTTACTTTACTATCACAGTTACTATACTGTTAAAGTTACTTTACTATCACAGTGACTATACTGTTAAAGTTACTTTAATATAACAGTAACTATACTGTTAAAGTTACTTTACTATCACAGTTACTATACTGTTAAAGTTACTTTACCACCCCAGTTACTATACTGTTAAAGTTACTTTACTACCACAGTTACTATACTGTTAAAGTTACTTTACTACCACAGTTACTATACTGTTAAAGTTACTTTACTACCAGCTAGCACAGTTCCACAAAAGAGTCTCTGTCAGCTACACACTTGACAGCAGGGTGTTTCTGAAACTCTGTCTTCCTTAAATGAAAGCTCCTCCCTCATCTGACACCCCACCCACCCGTCTGTCTGTCTGTCTGTCTGTCTGTCTGTCTGTCTGTCTGTCTGTCTGTCTGTCTGTCTGTCTGTCTGTCTGTCTGTCTGTCTGTCTGTCTGTCTGTCTGTCTGTCTGTCTGTCTGTCTGTCTGTCTGTCTGTCTGTCTGTCTGTCTGTGAAATAAACAATCATGAACAGTCTCGCTCTCTTTCTCTCTGCATGTCAAGGAGATGAGTATAGTGGTGGAGGGGGTGGGCATTATCCTACACATCCTGATGATTTCTCTGTAGTGACCTCAGTGTCATCAGGCCTATATGTGCTGCAGAGTGAAACTGGTTCAAACCGGCCGGAGGTTAGACTTCTAAACCACAAGAGAACTCAGCTAGCTGTGGTGACTAAGTGTTACAACTGTCAATATCTCTGTTCTATAGTTACCATGTTTGTTTCAGCAGAGGAGGAACACATTGTTCAGATGATGACAATATACAGTGGGGAGAACAAGTATTTGATACACTGCCGATTTTGACGATTTTCCTACTTACAAAGCATGTAGAGGTCTGTAATTTTTATCATAGGTACACTTCAACTGTGAGAGACGGAATCTAAAACAAAAATCCAGAAAATCACATTGTATGATTTTTAAGTAATTCATTTGCATTTTATTGCATGACATAAGTATTTGATCACCTACCAACCAGTAAGAATTCCGGCTCTCACAGATCTGTTAGTTTTTCTTTAAGAAGCCCTCCTGTTCTCCACTCATTACCTGTATTAACTGCACCTGTTTGAACTCGTTACCTGTATAAAAGACACCTGTCCACACACTCAATCAAACAGACTCCAACCTCTCCACAATGGCCAAGACCAGAGAGCTGTGTAAGGACATCAGGGATAAAATTGTAGACCTGCACAAGGCTGGGATGGGCTACAGGACAATAGGCAAGCAGCTTGGTGAGAAGGCAACAACTGTTGGCGCAATTATTCGAAAATAGAAGAAAATAGAAGAAGTTCAAGATGATGGTCAATCACCCTCGGTCTGGGGCTCCATGCAAGATCTCACCTCGTGGGGCATCAATGATCATGAGGAAGGTGAGGGATCAGCCCAGAACTACACGGCAGGACCTGGTCAATGACCTGAAGAGAGCTGGGACCACAGTCTCAAAGAAAACCATTAGTAACACACTACGCCGTCATGGATTAAAATCCTGCAGCGCACACAAGGTCCCCCTGCTCAAGCAGGCGCATGTCCAGGCCCGTCTGAAGTTTGCCAATGACCATCTGGATGATCCAGAGGAGGAATGGGAGAAGGTCATGTGGTCTGATGATTCAAAAATAGAGCTTTTTGGTCTAAACTCCACTCGCCGTGTTTGGAGGAAGAAGAAGGATGAGTACAACCCCAAGAACACCATCCCAACCGTGAAGCATGGAGGTGGAAACATCATTCTTTGGGGATGCTTTTCTGCAAAGGGGACAGGACGACTGCACCGTATTAAGGGGAGGATGGATGGGGCCATGTATTGCGAGATCTTAGCCAACAACCTCCTTCCCTCAGTAAGAGCATTGATGATGGGTCGTGGCTGGGTCTTCCAGCATGACAACGACCCGAAACACACAGCCAGGGCAACTAAGGAGTGGCTCCGTAAGAAGTATCTCAAGGTCCTGGAGTGGCCTAGCCAGTCTCCAGACCTGAACCCAATAGAAAATCTTTGGAGGGAGCTGAAAGTCCGTATTGCCCAGCGACAGCCCCGAAACCTGAAGGATCTGGAGAAGGTCTGTATGGAGGAGTGGGCCAAAATCCCTGCTGCAGTGTGTGCATACCTGGTCAAGAACTACAGGAAACGTATGATCTCTGTAATTGCAAACAAAGGATTCTGTACCAAATATTAAGTTCTGCTTTTCTGATGTATCAAATACTTATGTCATGCAATAAAATGCAAATGAATTACTTAAAAATCATACAATGTGATTTTCTGGATTTTTGTTTTAGATTCCGTCTCTCACAGTTGAAGTGTACCTATGATAAAAATTACAGACCTCTACATGCTTTGTAAGTAGGAAAATCGGCAAAATCGGCAGTGTATCAAATACTTGTTCTCCCCACTGTAGTTAAAGTATACATAAATGTATTGTATTACTATTTTCTGACATGTAATTGATCCAAACACAGTCTTTGTAAATGATCAACTCAACAGATGAGTTTCTGAACAGAAGAAACATCCCTCCTCTACAACCCAACTCCCCCTTAATGAATGACGTCATCACATAACAGACAAGCTACTGAGATCTCAGTAAACCAACAGAACGACCTCCTCATCGCCCCCTACAGAATGTTATCAGTACTGATGAATAAATCTACTATAATCTCCACCACCAGTCGTCTCTCTCTCTATTGGTCCTGGGGGACGAGGTTACAGTCTCATAAACTACATGTTTCAACTCAGTCAATTCAGGAAGTGAAGTGAAATTCCATTCATGGATTGAGAATCCACATGGAAAATGATGGTCAACAATGATCAATTGAATTGCGATTCATTGTCTATATTGAAATGGAATTAAATTGGACCCCAACTAACAAGAACACTTTGTCACAACCAGACGATCAGACAACCTCTTCTTTTCAGACTACAGACCATAGAATTACTTATTAGAACGTAATTACATAATAGACTTTAATTAGTTCTACAAGGATGGAGAATCTACAGAGGGGGGGGGGTGATAAAAGTGAAAGAGAGAGAGGCAACACTAGACACTATTGAACACAAAGCTTCACTATCTCATCCTGGAATATACAAGGTCTGAGGTCATCTGCCTTTGGCCTAAAGAGCAGGAACCTGGACTTTGTCATATAAATTGGAAATACAGACATTGTCATCCTACAAGAAACATGTTACAGAGGAGACGGACCCACTGGTTGCCCACTAGGTTACAGAGAGCTGGTAGTCCCATCCACCAAACTACCAGGAGGTATGCTAATTTGGTATAGAGCAGACCTCCACTTTATTAAATTAGTCAAAACTGGAACATTTTACATCTGGCTAGAAATTAACAAGGACTCTTTAACTCAATAGAGAAAAATGTGTGCTACCTATATCCCTCCAATAGAATCCCCATACTTTAACGATGACAGCTTCTCCATCCTAGAGGGAGAGATCAACCATTTCCAGGCCCAGGTACATGTACTAGTCTGTGGTACTCTACTAGTCTGACATCTACTAGTACTCTACTAGTCTGTGGTACTCTACTAGTCTGACATCTACTAGTACTCTACTAGTCTGTGGCGACCTAAATCCCAGAACTGGACAAGAACCTGACACTGTCAGCACACAGGGGGACAAACAGCTACCTGGAGGTGACAGTATTCCCTCCCAAATATGCCCCCCTAGACACAACTATGATAGAACAACCAACACAAATGGGTCATAACTCCTGCAGCTCTGTCGCACGCTGTGTCTGTACATAGTCAACGTTAGGCTTTGAGGAGACTCCTATGGTAGGTACACCTACAGCTCATCCCTTGGCAGTAGTACTGTAGATTCCTTTATCACTGACCTCAACCCAGAGTCTCTCAGAGCGTTCACAGTCAGCCCACTAACACCCCTATCTGATCACAGCAAAATCACAGTCTACCTGAACAGAGCAAGACTCAATCATTGGCATCAAAGCCAAAGCAACTGCACAATATTAAGAAGAAAGTGAAGGTGTAACTTGGCAGTAGAAAGCCTAAACAGTATGAAGACAGCAAAACCCTAAGAAAGAAATTGAGAAACCTATCCAACCAAAAACATAGAGACCCAGACAGAAGTAATTATATCATTTGTGAAAATTATGCCTATAGAAACGCAATTGGGCAGTTTGGGCTCATTCTGGACAGATTTTGGCGAGAGTGAGCCCTCTCTCTTCGACCTCTTCCTCTCTGCTGAAATGATGTCACCAGAGAAAGCATCAGAGTGAGCGAAACAGCGGCCCTCTATAGGTAGACCGTGTATCTGATGCTGTGTGGACAGAAATAGTATGACATGCCATACTCTGTTTGTCCAGACAGCATCAGATACATGGTCTACCCATACGGAGACAGAGGGGCGCTGTTTCACACGGATGCTTTAACCCTCCATAATCTAAACCCTGTCTAAACCGGCGGGGGTTGGGAGGGGGGGTCATACCGAGGATCATTTAGTTATTTGATTTGGAATTATAAAAACCATTGAAGTATAAAAATATATATATACATAAATGATTTGAAATTGGCCTTAATTATGTTAGCTCATAAACGCATTGACTCACAGATTCACTACATGTCAAACCCCTTGTAGTATAAGAATATATACACTACCGGTCAAAAGTTTTAGAACACCTACTCATTCAAGGGTTTTTCTTTATTTTTACTATTTTCTACATTGTAGAATAATAGTGAAGATATCAAAATGATGAAATAGCACGCATGGAATCATGTAGTAACCAATTTTTTTAAACAAAATCTAAATATATGTTATATTTGAGATTCTTTAAATAGCCACCCTTTGCCTTGATGACAGCTTTGCACACTCTTGGCATTCTCTCAACCAACTTCATGAGGTAGTCACCTGGAATACATTTCAATTAACAGGTGTGCCTTCTTAAAAGTTAATTTGTGGAATTTATTTCCTCCTTAATACATTTGAGCCAATAAGTTGTGTTGTGACAAGGTAGGGGAGGGGTATACAGAAGATAGACCTATTTGGTAAAATAGTAAGTCCATATTAGGGCAAGAATAGATCAAATGAGCAAAGAGAAATGACAGTCCATCATTACTTTAAGACATGAGGGTCAGTCATTACGAAAAATGTAAAGAACTTTGAAAGTTTCTTCAAGTGCAGTCGCAAAAACCATCAAGCTCTAGGATGAAACTGGCTCTCATGAGGACCACCACAGGAATTGAAGACCCAGAGTTACCTCTGCTGTAGCGGAAAAGTTCTTTAGAGTTACCAGCCTCAGAAATTGCAGCCCTGTAAACGCTTCCCGTTGGTGGAAGGAGAGGAGGACCAAAATGCAGCGTGGTAAGTGTTCGTCATAATTTTAATTGCAAACTGAACACTACACAAAATAACAACGAGGAGAAAACGAAACAGTTCTGCAAGGTGAACAGATACTAGACAGAAAATAAACACCCACAACCAAAATGGGGAAAACAGGCTACCTAAGTATGATTCTCAATCAGAGACAACGAACGACTCCTGCCTCTGATTGAGAACCATACTAGGCCAAACACATAGAAATATAACAACATAGAAAAAAGAACATAGACTACCCACCCCAACTCACACCCTGACCAACCTAACACAAAGACATAAAAAAGGAACTAAGGTCAGAATGTGACAAGCCCAAATAAATGCTTCACACAGTTCAAGTAACAGACACATCTCAACATCAACTGTTCAGAGTAGACTGTGTGAATCAGGCCTTCATAGTCCAATTGCTGCAAATAAACCACTACTAAAGGACAGTAACTCAACCCACTCAAGTGACGCACCCCCCTAGGAGGGGTGCGTCACTTGAGTGGGTTGAGTTACTGACGTGATCTTCCTGTCTGGGTTGGCGCCCCCCCTTGGTTTGTGCTGTGGTGGAGATCTTTGTGGGCTATACTCGGCCTTGTCTCAGGATGGTAAGTTGGTGGTTGAAGTTATCCCTCTAGTGGTGTGGGGGCTGTGCTTTGGCAAAGGACACCAATAAGAAGAAGAGACTTTCTTGGGCCAAGAAACGCGAACAATGGACATTAGACTGGTGGAAATTTTGGCCTGGAGTCCAAATTGGAGATTTTTGGTTCTTTGTGAGACACGGTGTGGGTGAACGGATGATCTCCGCATGTGTATTTCCCACTGTGAAGCATGGAGGAGGAGATGTTATGGTGTGGGGGGGCTTTGCTGGTGACACTCTCTGTGATTTATTTAGAATTCAAGGCACACTTAACCAGCATGACTACCACAGCATTCTGCAGCGAGACGCCATCCCATCTGGTTTGTGCTTAGTGGGACTATCTTTTGTTTTTCAACAGGACAAGGACCCAACACCCTCCAGGCTGTGTAAGGGCTATTTTACCAAGAAGGAAAGTGACGGAGTGCTGCATCAGATGACCTGGCCTCCACAATCACCCGACCTCAACCAAATAGAGATGGTTTGAGTCGGACCGCAGAGTGAAGGAAAAGCAGCCAACAAGTGCTCAGCATATGTGGCAACTCCTTCAAGACTGTTGGAAAAGCATTCCAGGTGAAGCTGGTTAAGAGAATTCCAAGAGTGTGCATAGCTGTCATCAATGCAAAGGGTGGCATTTTGAAGAATCTCAAATATATAATATATTTTGATTTGTTTAACACTTTTTTGTTTACTACATGATTCCATGTTTTCTTTCATAACTTTGATGTCATTCTACAATGTAGAAAATAGTAAAAAATTAAGAAAAACACCTTGAATGAATAGGTGTTCTAAAACTTTTAACCAATAGTGTATATACAAAAATTATTTGAATTTGGTCTTAATGCTATTAGCCCATACAAACGCATTGACTATCAGATTCACAGATAGTCCCCCAAAAAATCTAAAGGAAGTTTGTTCTGAAGTGTCTGTCCCATATCGGAGAGATATAAGAAAGATCTGGAAACGTTTTATTGTATTTGTTTTATATATATATGTATTTGACCCCTTGTTTTTCGCACTAAACTAGCTCCGTATATGCTTCAATAATGTTTTAAAAACTGGTACCAGGACCTTCATACGAGTCTTGTTAGGCTTGTGGGTGTCCTAGAGCAAAACAACCAACATGTACATGTTCATGAGAGACTCACCTTTCCACGGATAGGTTATTAGTGTGTAGTCCAAACTGTTCAGACGCTACAGACAGATGTTGGCAGATGTACCGACTTCAGATGCTGATAGAAGTCGGCAGATCGACTTCAGATGCTGAAAGTAGTTAACAGATCAGCTGTACAGACTTCAGACTTGTGAGGGTCACAGAGCAAAACAGAGAACACCATGGTTTTGGTGAGAGTCTCATCTTTCCATAGAGGGGTCATATCAATACAGTTATTGGTGAATTATATTAACCCTGCATTGAACTGCATCCATCTATTCTGACAACATCATGGAATTTGGAGTCAAATATAACCTATTTTAAAAACCTGTCATGAAGTTGTTTTTGTAGCATGAACTGTGAATTTGATATTTTTCACTGATATTTTGAATATCTGTTTGTTTCATATCTGCTAAATAGTTCAAAGGCTCTCAGTTTCACTTTAAGCTGCTGATGTAACTTTGTACATTTTATTTAACTTTTTTTTCTGTTGATGTTTTTTACCTGCTGACTTCATCACTGAGCTCCAGAGCTGGTGTTTCCTGTGTGTTTTAACCTGCTGACTCCATCACTGAGCTCCAGAGCTGGTGTTTCCTATGTGTGTTTTAACCTGCTGACTTCATCACTGAGCTCCAGAGCTGGTGTTTCCTGTGTGTGTTTTAACCTGCTGACTCCATCACTGAGCTCCAGAGCTGGTGTTTCCTGTGTGTGTTTTTACCTGCTGACTCCATCACTGAGCTCCAGAGCTGGTGTTTCCTGTGTGTGTTTTAACCTGCTGACTTCATCACTGAGCTCCAGAGCTGGTGTTTCCTGTGTGTGTTTTTACCTGCTGACTCCATCACTGAGCTCCAGAGCTGGTGTTTCCTGTGTGTTTTAACCTGCTGACTTCATCACTGAGCTCCAGAGCTGGTGTTTCCTGTGTGTGTTTTTACCTGCTGACTCTATCACTGAGCTCCAGAGCTGGTGTTTCCTGTGTGTGTTTTAACCTGCTGACTTCATCACTGAGCTCCAGAGCTGGTGTTTCCTGTGTGTGTTTTACCTGCTGACTTCATCACTGAGCTCCAGAGCTGGTATTTCCTATGTGTGTTTTTACCTCCTGACTTCATCACTGAGCTCCAGAGCTGGTGTTTCCTGTGTGTTTTAACCTGCTGACTCCATCACTGAGCTCCAGAGCTGGTGTTTCCTATGTGTGTTTTAACCTGCTGACTTCATCACTGAGCTCCAGAGCTGGTGTTTCCTGTGTGTGTTTTAACCTGCTGACTCCATCACTGAGCTCCAGAGCTGGTGTTTCCTGTGTGTGTTTTTACCTGCTGACTCCATCACTGAGCTCCAGAGCTGGTGTTTCCTGTGTGTGTTTTAACCTGCTGACTTCATCACTGAGCTCCAGAGCTGGTGTTTCCTGTGTGTGTTTTTACCTGCTGACTCCATCACTGAGCTCCAGAGCTGGTGTTTCCTGTGTGTTTTAACCTGCTGACTTCATCACTGAGCTCCAGAGCTGGTGTTTCCTGTGTGTGTTTTTACCTGCTGACTCTATCACTGAGCTCCAGAGCTGGTGTTTCCTGTGTGTGTTTTAACCTGCTGACTTCATCACTGAGCTCCAGAGCTGGTGTTTCCTGTGTGTGTTTTACCTGCTGACTTCATCACTGAGCTCCAGAGCTGGTATTTCCTATGTGTGTTTTTACCTCCTGACTTCATCACTGAGCTCCAGAGCTGGTGTTTCCTGTGTGTTTTAACCTGCTGACTTCATCACTGAGCTCCAGAGCTGGTGTTTCCTGTGTGTGTTTTAACCTGCTGACTTCATCACTGAGCTCCAGAGCTGGTGTTTCCTGTGTGTGTTTTAACCTGCTGACTTCATCACTGAGCTCCAGAGCTGGTGTTTCCTGTGTGTTTTAACCTGCTGACTTCCTCACTGAGCTCCAGAGCTGGTGTTTCCTGTGTGTTTTTACCTGCTGACTCCATCACTGAGCTCCAGAGCTGGTGTTTCCTGTGTGTGTTTTAACCTGCTGACTTCATCACTGAGCTCCAGAGCTGGTGTTTCCTGTGTGTGTTTTAACCTGCTGACTTCATCACTGAGCTCCAGAGCTGGTGTTTCCTGTGTGTGTTTTAACCTGCTGACTTCATCACTGAGCTCCAGAGCTGGTGTTTCCTGTGTGTTTTAACCTGCTGACTTCATCACTGAGCTCCAGAGCTGGTGTTTCCTGTGTGTGTTTTACCTGCTGACTCCATCACTGAGCTCCAGAGCTGGTGTTTCCTGTGTGTGTTTTAACCTGCTGACTTCATCACTGAGCTCCAGAGCTGGTGTTTCCTATGTGTGTTTTAACCTGCTGACTCCATCACTGAGCTCCAGAGCTGGTGTTTCCTGTGTGTGTTTTTACCTGCTGACTCCATCACTGAGCTCCAGAGCTGGTGTTTCCTGTGTGTGTTTTTACCTGGTGACTCCATCACTGAGCTCCAGAGCTGGTGTTTCCTGTGTGTTTTAACCTGCTGACTCCATCACTGAGCTCCAGAGCTGGTGTTTCCTGTGTGTGTTTTAACCTGCTGACTTCATCACTGAGCTCCAGAGCTGGTGTTTCCTGTGTGTGTTTTAACCTGCTGACTTCATCACTGAGCTCCAGAGCTGGTGTTTCCTGTGTGTTTTAACCTGCTGACTTCCTCACTGAGCTCCAGAGCTGGTGTTTCCTGTGTGTTTTTACCTGCTGACTCCATCACTGAGCTCCAGAGCTGGTGTTTCCTGTGTGTGTTTTAACCTGCTGACTTCATCACTGAGCTCCAGAGCTGGTGTTTCCTGTGTGTGTTTTAACCTGCTGACTTCATCACTGAGCTCCAGAGCTGGTGTTTCCTGTGTGTTTTAACCTGCTGACTTCCTCACTGAGCTCCAGAGCTGGTGTTTCCTGTGTGTTTTTACCTGCTGACTCCATCACTGAGCTCCAGAGCTGGTGTTTCCTGTGTGTGTTTTAACCTGCTGACTTCATCACTGAGCTCCAGAGCTGGTGTTTCCTGTGTGTGTTTTAACCTGCTGACTTCATCATTGAGCTCCAGAGCTGGTGTTTCCTGTGTGTGTTTTAACCTGCTGACTTCATCACTGAGCTCCAGAGCTGGTGTTTCCTGTGTGTTTTAACCTGCTGACTTCATCACTGAGCTCCAGAGCTGGTGTTTCCTATGTGTGTTTTACCTGCTGACTTCATCACTGAGCTCCAGAGCTGGTGTTTCCTGTGTGTGTTTTACCTGCTGACTCCATCACTGAGCTCCAGAGCTGGTGTTTCCTGTGTGTGTTTTAACCTGCTGACTTCATCACTGAGCTCCAGAGCTGGTGTTTCCTATGTGTGTTTTAACCTGCTGACTCCATCACTGAGCTCCAGAGCTGGTGTTTCCTGTGTGTGTTTTTACCTGCTGACTCCATCACTGAGCTCCAGAGCTGGTGTTTCCTGTGTGTGTTTTTACCTGGTGACTCCATCACTGAGCTCCAGAGCTGGTGTTTCCTGTGTGTTTTAACCTGCTGACTCCATCACTGAGCTCCAGAGCTGGTGTTTCCTGTGTGTGTTTTTACCTGCTGACTCCATCACTGAGCTCCAGAGCTGGTGTTTCCTAAGTGTGTTTTTACCTGCTGACTCCATCACTAAGCTCCAGAGCTGGTGTTTCCTGTGTGTGTTTTAACCTGCTGACTTCATCACTGAGCTCCAGAGCTGGGGTTTCCTATGTGTGTTTTAACCTGCTGACTCCATCACTGAGCTCCAGAGCTGGTGTTTCCTAAGTGTGTTTTAACCTGCTGACTCCATCACTGAGCTCCAGAGCTGGTGTTTCCTGTGTGTGTTTTAACCTGCTGACTTCATCACTGAGCTCCAGAGCTGGTGTTTCCTGTGTGTGTTTTACCTGCTGACTTCATCACTGAGCTCCAGAGCTGGTGTTTCCTATGTGTGTTTTACCTGCTGACTTCATCACTGAGGAGTTGGTGTTTCCTGTGTGTGTTTTAACCTGCTGACTTCATCACTGAGCTCCAGAGCTGGTGTTTCCTGTGTGTGTTTTAACCTGCTGACTTCATCACTGAGCTCCAGAGCTGGTGTTTCCTGTGTGTGTTTTAACCTGCTGACTCCATCACTGAGCTCCAGAGCTGGTGTTTCCTATGTGTGTTTTTACCTGCTGACTTCATCACTGAGCTCCAGAGCTGGTGTTTCCTGTGTGTGTTTTAACCTGCTGACTCCATCACTGAGCTCCAGAGCTGGTGTTTCCTGTGTGTGTTTTTACCTGCTGACTCCATCACTGAGCTCCAGAGCTGGTGTTTCCTGTGTGTGTTTTAACCTGCTGACTTCATCACTGAGCTCCAGAGCTGGTGTTTCCTGTGTGTGTTTTACCTGCTGACTTCATCACTGAGCTCCAGAGCTGGTATTTCCTATGTGTGTTTTTACCTCCTGACTTCATCACTGCTCCAGAGCTGGTGTTTCCTGTGTGTTTTAACCTGCTGACTTCATCACTGAGCTCCAGAGCTGGTGTTTCCTGTGTGTTTTAACCTGCTGACTCCATCAATGAGCTCCAGAGCTGGTGTTTCCTGTGTGTGTTTTAACCTGCTGACTTCATCACTGAGCTCCAGAGCTGGTGTTTCCTGTGTGTTTTTACCTGCTGACTCCATCACTGAGCTCCAGAGCTGGTGTTTCCTGTGTGTGTTTTAACCTGCTGACTTCATCACTGAGCTCCAGAGCTGGTGTTTCCTGTGTGTGTTTTAACCTGCTGACTTCATCACTGAGCTCCAGAGCTGGTGTTTCCTGTGTGTGTTTTAACCTGCTGACTTCATCACTGAGCTCCAGAGCTGGTGTTTCCTGTGTGTTTTAACCTGCTGACTTCATCACTGAGCTCCAGAGCTGGTGTTTCCTATGTGTGTTTTACCTGCTGACTTCATCACTGAGCTCCAGAGCTGGTGTTTCCTGTGTGTGTTTTACCTGCTGACTCCATCACTGAGCTCCAGAGCTGGTGTTTCCTGTGTGTGTTTTAACCTGCTGACTTCATCACTGAGCTCCAGAGCTGGTGTTTCCTATGTGTGTTTTAACCTGCTGACTCCATCACTGAGCTCCAGAGCTGGTGTTTCCTGTGTGTGTTTTTACCTGCTGACTCCATCACTGAGCTCCAGAGCTGGTGTTTCCTGTGTGTGTTTTTACCTGGTGACTCCATCACTGAGCTCCAGAGCTGGTGTTTCCTGTGTGTTTTAACCTGCTGACTCCATCACTGAGCTCCAGAGCTGGTGTTTCCTGTGTGTGTTTTTACCTGCTGACTCCATCACTGAGCTCCAGAGCTGGTGTTTCCTAAGTGTGTTTTTACCTGCTGACTCCATCACTAAGCTCCAGAGCTGGTGTTTCCTGTGTGTGTTTTAACCTGCTGACTTCATCACTGAGCTCCAGAGCTGGGGTTTCCTATGTGTGTTTTAACCTGCTGACTCCATCACTGAGCTCCAGAGCTGGTGTTTCCTTAGTGTGTTTTAACCTGCTGACTCCATCACTGAGCTCCAGAGCTGGTGTTTCCTGTGTGTGTTTTAACCTGCTGACTTCATCACTGAGCTCCAGAGCTGGTGTTTCCTGTGTGTGTTTTACCTGCTGACTTCATCACTGAGCTCCAGAGCTGGTGTTTCCTATGTGTGTTTTACCTGCTGACTTCATCACTGAGGAGTTGGTGTTTCCTGTGTGTGTTTTAACCTGCTGACTTCATCACTGAGCTCCAGAGCTGGTGTTTCCTGTGTGTGTTTTAACCTGCTGACTTCATCACTGAGCTCCAGAGCTGGTGTTTCCTGTGTGTGTTTTAACCTGCTGACTCCATCACTGAGCTCCAGAGCTGGTGTTTCCTATGTGTGTTTTTACCTGCTGACTTCATCACTGAGCTCCAGAGCTGGTGTTTCCTGTGTGTGTTTTAACCTGCTGACTCCATCACTGAGCTCCAGAGCTGGTGTTTCCTGTGTGTGTTTTTACCTGCTGACTCCATCACTGAGCTCCAGAGCTGGTGTTTCCTGTGTGTGTTTTAACCTGCTGACTTCATCACTGAGCTCCAGAGCTGGTGTTTCCTGTGTGTGTTTTACCTGCTGACTTCATCACTGAGCTCCAGAGCTGGTATTTCCTATGTGTGTTTTTACCTCCTGACTTCATCACTGAGCTCCAGAGCTGGTGTTTCCTGTGTGTTTTAACCTGCTGACTTCATCACTGAGCTCCAGAGCTGGTGTTTCCTGTGTGTTTTAACCTGCTGACTCCATCAATGAGCTCCAGAGCTGGTGTTTCCTGTGTGTGTTTTAACCTGCTGACTTCATCACTGAGCTCCAGAGCTGGTGTTTCCTGTGTGTGTTTTAACCTGCTGACTTCATCACTGAGCTCCAGAGCTGGTGTTTCCTGTGTGTGTTTTAACCTGCTGACTTCATCACTGAGCTCCAGAGCTGGTGTTTCCTGTGTGTGTTTTACCTGCTGACTTCATCACTGAGCTCCAGAGCTGGTGTTTCCTGTGTGTGTTTTAACCTGCTGACTTCATCACTGAGCTCCAGAGCTGGTGTTTCCTGTGTGTGTTTTAACCTGCTGACTCCATCACTGAGCTCCAGAGCTGGTGTTTCCTGTGTGTGTTTTAACCTGCTGACTCCATCACTGAGCTCCAGAGCTGGTGTTTCCTGTGTGTGTTTTAACCTGCTGACTTCATCACTGAGCTCCAGAGCTGGTGTTTCCTGTGTGTTTTAACCTGCTGACTTCATCACTGAGCTCCAGAGCTGGTGTTTCCTGTGTGTGTTTTACCTGCTGACTCCATCACTGAGCTCCAGAGCTGGTGTTTCCTGTGTGTGTTTTAACCTGCTGACTTCATCACTGAGCTCCAGAGCTGGTGTTTCCTGTGTGTGTTTTACCTGCTGACTTCATCACTGAGCTCCAGAGCTGGTGTTTCCTATGTGTGTTTTACCTGCTGACTTCATCACTGAGGAGTTGGTGTTTCCTGTGTGTGTTTTAACCTGCTGACTTCATCACTGAGCTCCAGAGCTGGTGTTTCCTGTGTGTGTTTTAACCTGCTGACTTCATCACTGAGCTCCAGAGCTGGTGTTTCCTGTGTGTGTTTTAACCTGCTGACTCCATCACTGAGCTCCAGAGCTGGTGTTTCCTATGTGTGTTTTTACCTGCTGACTTCATCACTGAGCTCCAGAGCTGGTGTTTCCTGTGTGTGTTTTAACCTGCTGACTCCATCACTGAGCTCCAGAGCTGGTGTTTCCTGTGTGTGTTTTTACCTGCTGACTCCATCACTGAGCTCCAGAGCTGGTGTTTCCTGTGTGTGTTTTAACCTGCTGACTTCATCACTGAGCTCCAGAGCTGGTGTTTCCTGTGTGTGTTTTACCTGCTGACTTCATCACTGAGCTCCAGAGCTGGTATTTCCTATGTGTGTTTTTACCTCCTGACTTCATCACTGAGCTCCAGAGCTGGTGTTTCCTGTGTGTTTTAACCTGCTGACTTCATCACTGAGCTCCAGAGCTGGTGTTTCCTGTGTGTTTTAACCTGCTGACTCCATCAATGAGCTCCAGAGCTGGTGTTTCCTGTGTGTGTTTTAACCTGCTGACTTCATCACTGAGCTCCAGAGCTGGTGTTTCCTGTGTGTGTTTTAACCTGCTGACTTCATCACTGAGCTCCAGAGCTGGTGTTTCCTGTGTGTGTTTTAACCTGCTGACTTCATCACTGAGCTCCAGAGCTGGTGTTTCCTGTGTGTGTTTTACCTGCTGACTTCATCACTGAGCTCCAGAGCTGGTGTTTCCTGTGTGTGTTTTAACCTGCTGACTTCATCACTGAGCTCCAGAGCTGGTGTTTCCTGTGTGTGTTTTAACCTGCTGACTCCATCACTGAGCTCCAGAGCTGGTGTTTCCTGTGTGTGTTTTAACCTGCTGACTCCATCACTGAGCTCCAGAGCTGGTGTTTCCTGTGTGTGTTTTAACCTGCTGACTTCATCACTGAGCTCCAGAGCTGGTGTTTCCTGTGTGTTTTAACCTGCTGACTTCATCACTGAGCTCCAGAGCTGGTGTTTCCTGTGTGTGTTTTACCTGCTGACTCCATCACTGAGCTCCAGAGCTGGTGTTTCCTATGTGTGTTTTAACCTGCTGACTTCATCACTGAGCTCCAGAGCTGGTGTTTCCTGTGTGTGTTTTTACCTGCTGACTCCATCACTGAGCTCCAGAGCTGGTGTTTCCTGTGTGTGTTTTAACCTGCTGACTTCATCACTGAGCTCCAGAGCTGGTGTTTCCTGTGTGTGTTTTACCTGCTGACTTCATCACTGAGCTCCAGAGCTGGTATTTCCTATGTGTGTTTTTACCTCCTGACTTCATCACTGAGCTCCAGAGCTGGTGTTTCCTGTGTGTTTTAACCTGCTGACTTCATCACTGAGCTCCAGAGCTGGTGTTTCCTGTGTGTGTTTTAACCTGCTGACTTCATCACTGAGCTCCAGAGCTGGTGTTTCCTGTGTGTGTTTTAACCTGCTGACTTCATCACTGAGCTCCAGAGCTGGTGTTTCCTATGTGTGTTTTACCTGCTGACTTCATCACTGAGCTCCAGAGCTGGTGTTTCCTGTGTGTGTTTTACCTGCTGACTCCATCACTGAGCTCCAGAGCTGGTGTTTCCTGTGTGTGTTTTAACCTGCTGACTTCATCACTGAGCTCCAGAGCTGGTGTTTCCTATGTGTGTTTTAACCTGCTGACTCCATCACTGAGCTCCAGAGCTGGTGTTTCCTGTGTGTGTTTTTACCTGGTGACTCCATCACTGAGCTCCAGAGCTGGTGTTTCCTGTGTGTTTTAACCTGCTGACTCCATCACTGAGCTCCAGAGCTGGTGTTTCCTGTGTGTGTTTTTACCTGCTGACTCCATCACTGAGCTCCAGAGCTGGTGTTTCCTAAGTGTGTTTTTACCTGCTGACTCCATCACTAAGCTCCAGAGCTGGTGTTTCCTGTGTGTGTTTTAACCTGCTGACTTCATCACTGAGCTCCAGAGCTGGGGTTTCCTGTGTGTGTTTTAACCTGCTGACTTCATCACTGAGCTCCAGAGCTGGTGTTTCCTGTGTGTGTTTTAACCTGCTGACTTCATCACTGAGCTCCAGAGCTGGTGTTTCCTGTGTGTGTTTTAACCTGCTGACTTCATCACTGAGCTCCAGAGCTGGTGTTTCCTGTGTGTGTTTTACCTGCTGACTTCATCACTGAGCTCCAGAGCTGGTGTTTCCTGTGTGTGTTTTAACCTGCTGACTTCATCACTGAGCTCCAGAGCTGGTGTTTCCTGTGTGTGTTTTAACCTGCTGACTCCATCACTGAGCTCCAGAGCTGGTGTTTCCTGTGTGTGTTTTAACCTGCTGACTCCATCACTGAGCTCCAGAGCTGGTGTTTCCTGTGTGTGTTTTAACCTGCTGACTTCATCACTGAGCTCCAGAGCTGGTGTTTCCTGTGTGTTTTAACCTGCTGACTTTATCACTGAGCTCCAGAGCTGGTGTTTCCTATGTGTGTTTTACCTGCTGACTTCATCACTGAGCTCCAGAGCTGGTGTTTCCTGTGTGTGTTTTACCTGCTGACTCCATCACTGAGCTCCAGAGCTGGTGTTTCCTGTGTGTGTTTTAACCTGCTGACTTCATCACTGAGCTCCAGAGCTGGTGTTTCCTATGTGTGTTTTAACCTGCTGACTTCATCACTGAGCTCCAGAGCTGGTGTTTCCTGTGTGTGTTTTTACCTGCTGACTCCATCACTGAGCTCCAGAGCTGGTGTTTCCTGTGTGTGTTTTAACCTGCTGACTTCATCACTGAGCTCCAGAGCTGGTGTTTCCTGTGTGTGTTTTACCTGCTGACTTCATCACTGAGCTCCAGAGCTGGTATTTCCTATGTGTGTTTTTACCTCCTGACTTCATCACTGAGCTCCAGAGCTGTTGTTTCCTGTGTGTTTTAACCTGCTGACTTCATCACTGAGCTCCAGAGCTGGTGTTTCCTGTGTGTGTTTTAACCTGCTGACTTCATCACTGAGCTCCAGAGCTGGTGTTTCCTGTGTGTGTTTTAACCTGCTGACTTCATCACTGAGCTCCAGAGCTGGTGTTTCCTATGTGTGTTTTACCTGCTGACTTCATCACTGAGCTCCAGATCTGGTGTTTCCTGTGTGTGTTTTACCTGCTGACTCCATCACTGAGCTCCAGAGCTGGTGTTTCCTGTGTGTGTTTTAACCTGCTGACTTCATCACTGAGCTCCAGAGCTGGTGTTTCCTATGTGTGTTTTAACCTGCTGACTCCATCACTGAGCTCCAGAGCTGGTGTTTCCTGTGTGTGTTTTTACCTGCTGACTCCATCACTGAGCTCCAGAGCTGGTGTTTCCTGTGTGTGTTTTTACCTGGTGACTCCATCACTGAGCTCCAGAGCTGGTGTTTCCTGTGTGTTTTAACCTGCTGACTCCATCACTGAGCTCCAGAGCTGGTGTTTCCTGTGTGTGTTTTACCTGCTGACTTCATCACTGAGCTCCAGAGCTGGTGTTTCCTATGTGTGTTTTACCTGCTGACTTCATCACTGAGGAGTTGGTGTTTCCTGTGTGTGTTTTAACCTGCTGACTTCATCACTGAGCTCCAGAGCTGGTGTTTCCTGTGTGTGTTTTAACCTGCTGACTTCATCACTGAGCTCCAGAGCTGGTGTTTCCTGTGTGTGTTTTAACCTGCTGACTCCATCACTGAGCTCCAGAGCTGGTGTTTCCTATGTGTGTTTTTACCTGCTGACTTCATCACTGAGCTCCAGAGCTGGTGTTTCCTGTGTGTGTTTTAACCTGCTGACTCCATCACTGAGCTCCAGAGCTGGTGTTTCCTGTGTGTGTTTTTACCTGCTGACTCCATCACTGAGCTCCAGAGCTGGTGTTTCCTGTGTGTGTTTTAACCTGCTGACTTCATCACTGAGCTCCAGAGCTGGTGTTTCCTGTGTGTGTTTTACCTGCTGACTTCATCACTGAGCTCCAGAGCTGGTATTTCCTATGTGTGTTTTTACCTCCTGACTTCATCACTGAGCTCCAGAGCTGGTGTTTCCTGTGTGTTTTAACCTGCTGACTTCATCACTGAGCTCCAGAGCTGGTGTTTCCTGTGTGTTTTAACCTGCTGACTCCATCAATGAGCTCCAGAGCTGGTGTTTCCTGTGTGTGTTTTACCTGCTGACTTCATCACTGAGCTCCAGAGCTGGTATTTCCTATGTGTGTTTTTACCTCCTGACTTCATCACTGAGCTCCAGAGCTGGTGTTTCCTGTGTGTTTTAACCTGCTGACTTCATCACTGAGCTCCAGAGCTGGTGTTTCCTGTGTGTGTTTTAACCTGCTGACTTCATCACTGAGCTCCAGAGCTGGTGTTTCCTGTGTGTGTTTTAACCTGCTGACTTCATCACTGAGCTCCAGAGCTGGTGTTTCCTATGTGTGTTTTACCTGCTGACTTCATCACTGAGCTCCAGAGCTGGTGTTTCCTGTGTGTGTTTTACCTGCTGACTCCATCACTGAGCTCCAGAGCTGGTGTTTCCTGTGTGTGTTTTAACCTGCTGACTTCATCACTGAGCTCCAGAGCTGGTGTTTCCTATGTGTGTTTTAACCTGCTGACTCCATCACTGAGCTCCAGAGCTGGTGTTTCCTGTGTGTGTTTTTACCTGCTGACTCCATCACTGAGCTCCAGAGCTGGTGTTTCCTGTGTGTGTTTTTACCTGGTGACTCCATCACTGAGCTCCAGAGCTGGTGTTTCCTGTGTGTTTTAACCTGCTGACTCCATCACTGAGCTCCAGAGCTGGTGTTTCCTGTGTGTGTTTTACCTGCTGACTTCATCACTGAGCTCCAGAGCTGGTGTTTCCTATGTGTGTTTTACCTGCTGACTTCATCACTGAGGAGTTGGTGTTTCCTGTGTGTGTTTTAACCTGCTGACTTCATCACTGAGCTCCAGAGCTGGTGTTTCCTGTGTGTGTTTTAACCTGCTGACTTCATCACTGAGCTCCAGAGCTGGTGTTTCCTGTGTGTGTTTTAACCTGCTGACTCCATCACTGAGCTCCAGAGCTGGTGTTTCCTATGTGTGTTTTTACCTGCTGACTTCATCACTGAGCTCCAGAGCTGGTGTTTCCTGTGTGTGTTTTAACCTGCTGACTCCATCACTGAGCTCCAGAGCTGGTGTTTCCTGTGTGTGTTTTTACCTGCTGACTCCATCACTGAGCTCCAGAGCTGGTGTTTCCTGTGTGTGTTTTAACCTGCTGACTTCATCACTGAGCTCCAGAGCTGGTGTTTCCTGTGTGTGTTTTACCTGCTGACTTCATCACTGAGCTCCAGAGCTGGTATTTCCTATGTGTGTTTTTACCTCCTGACTTCATCACTGAGCTCCAGAGCTGGTGTTTCCTGTGTGTTTTAACCTGCTGACTTCATCACTGAGCTCCAGAGCTGGTGTTTCCTGTGTGTTTTAACCTGCTGACTCCATCAATGAGCTCCAGAGCTGGTGTTTCCTGTGTGTGTTTTAACCTGCTGACTTCATCACTGAGCTCCAGAGCTGGTGTTTCCTGTGTGTGTTTTAACCTGCTGACTTCATCACTGAGCTCCAGAGCTGGTGTTTCCTGTGTGTGTTTTAACCTCTAACGAGCCTCTACCCCGGGTCCGGGATCACCCCCCATCCCCCCACACACTGATTAGCATAGCTAGCATAGCTTCACAAGTAGATAGTAGCATCTAAATATCATTAAATCACAAGTCCAAGACACCAGATGAAAGATACAGATCTTGTGAATAAAGCCACCATTTCAGATTTTTAAAATGTTTTACAGGGAAGACAAAATATGTAAATCTATTAGCTAAACACGTTAGCAAAATACACCACTTTTCTAACTCCATCAGTTTCTTACTCCTTCAGGTGCTATCACCAATTCGGCTAAACTAAGATATTGATAGCCAATAACCTATAAAAAAACCCATCAGATGACAGTCTGATAACATATTTATGGTACAGGATAGGTTTTGTTAGAAAAAAGTGCATATTTCAGGTAGAAATCACAGTTTACAATTGCACCTACCATCACAAGACGACTAGAATTACTATAGAGAGCAACGTGTATGACCAATTTACTCTTAATAAAACATTTCATAAGAATAGACAAAGCATAGCAATGGAAAGACCCAGATCTTGTGATTCCAGACAATATTTCAGATTTTCTAAGCGTTTTACAGCGAAAACATAATAAATCGATAAGTTAGCATACCACATGTGAAAACGTTACCAGAGCATCGATTCCAGCCAAAGAGCGCTATAACGTAATCACCGCCAAAATATATAAATTTTTTCACTAACCTTCTCAGAATTCTTCCGATGACACTCCTGTAACATCATTTTACAACATACATATACAGTTTGTTCGAAAAGGTGCATATTTAGCCATACAAAACCGTGGTTATACAATGGAAATAGTCACAACTCAAGCCTCAAAATGAGGAACGTCAGCTTTCAGAGTGATCTAGTTTAATCGAAAGCTAATCATATACTTGACTAAAAAATACAGGGTTGACAGGAATCGAAAGACAAATTAGTTCTTAATGCAACCGCTGATTTACATTTTTAAAATTATCCTTACTTTTCAATACAGGGTTCGCCAAGTGAAGCTATACCAAACAAAATGGCGAAATATGCGTTTAAAATATTTCGACAGAACAACGATTTATCATATTAAATATTGCTTACTTTGAGCTGTTCTTCCATCAGATTCTTGGGCAATGTATCCTTTCTATGTTATAAACGTCTTTTGGTCGATAGATGTCCTCTGTCCTTCGAAATGTCCACCACCAACGACCGACACCCCGAAACGTTTCCAAAGCTAAAAAGTGCACGACAAATAAATTCCTCAGAATCGCACTAAACGGATATAAATTGCTATAAAACGGTTCAAATTAACTACATTATGATGTTTTTAACAACTATAACGACTGAAAACATGACCGGAGAAATATTGCTGGTTAGACAACGATTTGGAATGAGGCAAGTCCGATGTCCTTCACGCTTCAGGCGCGCGACGAGAAAGGGAGGTCCCTATACATTTTGTTCTTTTATAATGTCTGTGATTGTGCAATCGATTCCATTCAAAACGTGATGACGTACAGACACCCAGAGGAAGACGTAGGCAGTGTCGGTTTCTTCATAGCATTCACTGTCGCCTTAAAAACAGACTCCAGATCAGGGGTAAAAATTTCTGAAATCTGACCCCTGTCATGAAAAGTGCTGTAGATATTGTTCTGTACCACTCAGAGACAAAATTCCAACTTCTATAGAAACTAGAAAGTGTTTTCTATCCAATAATAACAATAATATGCATATTGTACGATCAAGAATTTAGCACGAGGCAGTTTAATTTGGAGACCCAAATATGCTAATGCGGAACAGCACCCCCTATAGTCCCAAGAAGTTAACCTGCTGACTTCATCACTGAGCTCCAGAGCTGGTGTTTCCTGTGTGTGTTTTAACCTGCTGACTTCATCACTGAGCTCCAGAGCTGGTGTTTCCTGTGTGTGTTTTACCTGCTGACTTCATCACTGAGCTCCAGAGCTGGTGTTTCCTGTGTGTGTTTTAACCTGCTGACTTCATCACTGAGCTCCAGAGCTGGTGTTTCCTGTGTGTGTTTTAACCTGCTGACTCCATCACTGAGCTCCAGAGCTGGTGTTTCCTGTGTGTGTTTTAACCTGCTGACTCCATCACTGAGCTCCAGAGCTGGTGTTTCCTGTGTGTGTTTTAACCTGCTGACTTCATCACTGAGCTCCAGAGCTGGTGTTTCCTGTGTGTTTTAACCTGCTGACTTTATCACTGAGCTCCAGAGCTGGTGTTTCCTGTGTGTGTTTTAACCTGCTGACTTCATCACTGAGCTCCAGAGCTGGTGTTTCCTGTGTGTGTTTTACCTGCTGACTCCATCACTGAGCTCCAGAGCTGGTGTTTCCTATGTGTTTTAACCTGCTGACTTCATCACTGAGCTCCAGAGCTGGTGTTTCCTGTCTGTGTTTTAACCTGCTGACTTTATCACTGAGCTCCAGAGCTGGTGTTTCCTGTGTGTGTTTTACCTGCTGACTTCATCACTGAGCTCCAGAGCTGGTGTTTCCTGTGTGTGTTTTACCTGCTGACTTCATCACTGAGCTCCAGAGCTGGTGTTTCCTATGTGTGTTTTTACCTGCTGACTTCATCACTGAGCTGCAGAGCTGGTGTGAGAGCGGAACTTCCTGTGTGTGTTTGACAGTAGGCATGCTCACCTTGGCTGATAGCAACCTTCTCTCCATCTTTTTATTTTTCCCTCTTTCAACTTTTCTCTCCACTCCCCTTCTGTCCACGTTAAAGGGTAACCTATCACGGCCCCAGAGCTAGTGTGTGGGCGGAGCCTGGTACGGGTGAGTCTCAACAGGGCTAACCTGGAGGCTGCTGGTCTGAACGCTTCCTCTTCTTACCTGGCTGACCCCAAGGAGGCTAACGGCAAGGTGTGGTACCAGGTTGGAACACTCTGGAGGTTAGAACAAATTTCCTCAATTTGTGCCAAAAGATTACGCAACACTGGAGGAGTAACTAATGTAAATAAAATATCTACCTTACTACCTTTTGTCTTTTCTCCAGACCAGCGCCACCCGTGCTGTCTACTCCAACAGCCATTTAGTTTAAGAAGCTGCTGGACTCCCTCACTGGACCAGTGAGCCTTCCTTTCTCCTGTATCTATCCCCTGGAGAGCAGACGAGCCTTCCTTTCTCCTGTATCTTTCCCCTGGAGAGCAGACGAGTCTTCCTTTCTCCTGTATCTTTCCCCTGGAGAGCAGACGAGCCTTCCTTTCTCCTGTATCTTTCCCCTGGAGAGCAGACGAGCCTTCCTTTCTCCTGTATCTATCCCCTGGAGAGCAGACGAGCCTTCCTTTCTCCTGTATCTATCCCCTGGAGAGCAGACGAGCCTTCCTTTCTCCTGTATCTATCCCCTGGAGAGCAGACGAGCCTTCCTTTCTCCTGTATCTATCCCCTGGAGAGCAGACGAGCCTTCCTTTCTCCTGTATCTATCCCCTGGAGAGCAGACGAGCCTTCCTTTCTACTGTATCTATCCCCTGGAGAGCAGACGAGCCTTCCTTTCTCCTGCATCTATCCCCTGGAGAGCAGACGAGCGTTCCTTTCTCCTGTATCTATCCCCTGGAGAGCAGACGGGCCTTCCTTTCTCCTGTATCTATCCCCTGGAGAGCAGACGAGCCTTCCTTTCTCCTGTATCTATCCCCTGGAGAGCAGATGAGCCTTCCTTTCTCCTGTATCTATCCCCTGGAGAGCAGACGAGCCTTCCTTTCTCCTGTATATATCCCCTGGAGAGCAGACGAGCCTTCCTTTCTCCTGTATCTATCCCCTGGAGAGCAGACCAGCCTTCCTTTCTCCTGTATCTATCCCCTGGAGAGCAGACGGGCCTTCCTTTCTCCTGTATCTATCCCCTGGAGAACAGACAAGCCTTCCTTTCTCCTGTATCTATCCCCTGGAGAGCAGACGAGCCTTCCTTTCTCCTGTGTCTATCCCCTGGAGAGCAGACGAGCCTTCCTTTCTCCTGTATCTATCCCCTGGATAGCAGACGAGCCTTCCTTTCTCCTGTGTCTATCCCCTGGAGAGCAGACGAGCCTTCCTTTCTCCTGTGTCTATCCCCTGGAGAGCAGACAAGCCTTCCTTTCTCCTGTGTCTATCCCCTGGAGAGCAGACGAGCCTTCCTTTCTCCTGTATCTATCCCCTGGAGAGCAGACGAGCCTTCCTTTCTCCTGTGTCTATCCCCTGGAGAGCAGACGAGCCTTCCTTTCTCCTGTGTCTATCCCCTGGAGAGCAGACGAGCCTTCCTTTCTCCTGTGTGTGTTTTTACCTGCTGACTCCATCACTGAGCTCCAGAGCTGGTGTTTCCTGTGTGTGTTTTTACCTGGTGACTCCATCACTGAGCTCCAGAGCTGGTGTTTCCTGTGTGTTTTAACCTGCTGACTCCATCACTGAGCTCCAGAGCTGGTGTTTCCTGTGTGTGTTTTACCTGCTGACTTCATCACTGAGCTCCAGAGCTGGTGTTTCCTATGTGTGTTTTACCTGCTGACTTCATCACTGAGGAGTTGGTGTTTCCTGTGTGTGTTTTAACCTGCTGACTTCATCACTGAGCTCCAGAGCTGGTGTTTCCTGTGTGTGTTTTAACCTGCTGACTTCATCACTGAGCTCCAGAGCTGGTGTTTCCTGTGTGTGTTTTAACCTGCTGACTCCATCACTGAGCTCCAGAGCTGGTGTTTCCTATGTGTGTTTTTACCTGCTGACTTCATCACTGAGCTCCAGAGCTGGTGTTTCCTGTGTGTGTTTTAACCTGCTGACTCCATCACTGAGCTCCAGAGCTGGTGTTTCCTGTGTGTGTTTTTACCTGCTGACTCCATCACTGAGCTCCAGAGCTGGTGTTTCCTGTGTGTGTTTTAACCTGCTGACTTCATCACTGAGCTCCAGAGCTGGTGTTTCCTGTGTGTGTTTTACCTGCTGACTTCATCACTGAGCTCCAGAGCTGGTATTTCGTATGTGTGTTTTTACCTCCTGACTTCATCACTGAGCTCCAGAGCTGGTGTTTCCTGTGTGTTTTAACCTGCTGACTTCATCACTGAGCTCCAGAGCTGGTGTTTCCTGTGTGTTTTAACCTGCTGACTCCATCAATGAGCTCCAGAGCTGGTGTTTCCTGTGTGTGTTTTAACCTGCTGACTTCATCACTGAGCTCCAGAGCTGGTGTTTCCTGTGTGTGTTTTAACCTGCTGACTTCATCACTGAGCTCCAGAGCTGGTGTTTCCTGTGTGTGTTTTAACCTCTAACGAGCCTCTACCCCGGGTCCGGGATCACCCCCCATCCCCCCACACACTGATTAGCATAGCTAGCATAGCTTCACAAGTAGATAGTAGCATCTAAATATCATTAAATCACAAGTCCAAGACACCAGATGAAAGATACAGATCTTGTGAATAAAGCCACCATTTCAGATTTTTAAAATGTTTTACAGGGAAGACAAAATATGTAAATCTATTAGCTAAACACGTTAGCAAAATACACCACTTTTCTAACTCCATCAGTTTCTTACTCCTTCAGGTGCTATCACCAATTCGGCTAAACTAAGATATTGATAGCCAATAACCTATAAAAAAACCCATCAGATGACAGTCTGATAACATATTTATGGTACAGGATAGGTTTTGTTAGAAAAAAGTGCATATTTCAGGTAGAAATCACAGTTTACAATTGCACCTACCATCACAAGACGACTAGAATTACTATAGAGAGCAACGTGTATGACCAATTTACTCTTAATAAAACATTTCATAAGAATAGACAAAGCATAGCAATGGAAAGACCCAGATCTTGTGATTCCAGACAATATTTCAGATTTTCTAAGCGTTTTACAGCGAAAACACAATAAATCGATAAGTTAGCATACCACATGTGAAAACGTTACCAGAGCATCGATTCCAGCCAAAGAGCGCTATAACGTAATCACCGCCAAAATATATTAATTTTTTCACTAACCTTCTCAGAATTCTTCCGATGACACTCCTGTAACATCATTTTACAACATACATATACAGTTTGTTCGAAAAGGTGCATATTTAGCCATACAAAACCGTGGTTATACAATGGAAATAGTCACAACTCAAGCCTCAAAATGAGGAACGTCAGCTTTCAGAGTGATCTAGTTTAATCGAAAGCTAATCATATACTTGACTAAAAAATACAGGGTTGACAGGAATCGAAAGACAAATTAGTTCTTAATGCAACCGCTGATTTACATTTTTAAAATTATCCTTACTTTTCAATACAGGGTTCGCCAAGTGAAGCTATACCAAACAAAATGGCGAAATATGCGTTTAAAATATTTCGACAGAACAACGATTTATCATATTAAATATTGCTTACTTTGAGCTGTTCTTCCATCAGATTCTTGGGCAATGTATCCTTTCTATGTTATAAACGTCTTTTGGTCGATAGATGTCCTCTGTCCTTCGAAATGTCCACCACCAACGACCGACACCCCGAAACGTTTCCAAAGCTAAAAAGTGCACGACAAATAAATTCCTCAGAATCGCACTAAACGGATATAAATTGCTATAAAACGGTTCAAATTAACTACATTATGATGTTTTTAACAACTATAACGACTGAAAACATGACCGGAGAAATATTGCTGGTTAGACAACGATTTGGAATGAGGCAAGTCCGATGTCCTTCACGCTTCAGGCGCGCGACGAGAAAGGGAGGTCCCTATACATTTTGTTCTTTTATAATGTCTGTGATTGTGCAATCGATTCCATTCAAAACGTGATGACGTACAGACACCCAGAGGAAGACGTAGGCAGTGTCGGTTTCTTCATAGCATTCACTGTCGCCTTAAAAACAGACTCCAGATCAGGGGTAAAAATTTCTGAAATCTGACCCCTGTCATGAAAAGTGCTGTAGATATTGTTCTGTACCACTCAGAGACAAAATTCCAACTTCTATAGAAACTAGAAAGTGTTTTCTATCCAATAATAACAATAATATGCATATTGTACGATCAAGAATTTAGCACGAGGCAGTTTAATTTGGAGACCCAAATATGCTAATGCGGAACAGCACCCCCTATAGTCCCAAGAAGTTAACCTGCTGACTTCATCACTGAGCTCCAGAGCTGGTGTTTCCTGTGTGTGTTTTAACCTGCTGACTTCATCACTGAGCTCCAGAGCTGGTGTTTCCTGTGTGTGTTTTACCTGCTGACTTCATCACTGAGCTCCAGAGCTGGTGTTTCCTGTGTGTGTTTTAACCTGCTGACTTCATCACTGAGCTCCAGAGCTGGTGTTTCCTGTGTGTGTTTTAACCTGCTGACTCCATCACTGAGCTCCAGAGCTGGTGTTTCCTGTGTGTGTTTTAACCTGCTGACTCCATCACTGAGCTCCAGAGCTGGTGTTTCCTGTGTGTGTTTTAACCTGCTGACTTCATCACTGAGCTCCAGAGCTGGTGTTTCCTGTGTGTTTTAACCTGCTGACTTTATCACTGAGCTCCAGAGCTGGTGTTTCCTGTGTGTGTTTTAACCTGCTGACTTCATCACTGAGCTCCAGAGCTGGTGTTTCCTGTGTGTGTTTTACCTGCTGACTCCATCACTGAGCTCCAGAGCTGGTGTTTCCTATGTGTTTTAACCTGCTGACTTCATCACTGAGCTCCAGAGCTGGTGTTTCCTGTCTGTGTTTTAACCTGCTGACTTTATCACTGAGCTCCAGAGCTGGTGTTTCCTGTGTGTGTTTTACCTGCTGACTTCATCACTGAGCTCCAGAGCTGGTGTTTCCTGTGTGTGTTTTACCTGCTGACTTCATCACTGAGCTCCAGAGCTGGTGTTTCCTATGTGTGTTTTTACCTGCTGACTTCATCACTGAGCTGCAGAGCTGGTGTGAGAGCGGAACTTCCTGTGTGTGTTTGACAGTAGGCATGCTCACCTTGGCTGATAGCAACCTTCTCTCCATCTTTTTATTTTTCCCTCTTTCAACTTTTCTCTCCACTCCCCTTCTGTCCACGTTAAAGGGTAACCTATCACGGCCCCAGAGCTAGTGTGTGGGCGGAGCCTGGTACGGGTGAGTCTCAACAGGGCTAACCTGGAGGCTGCTGGTCTGAACGCTTCCTCTTCTTACCTGGCTGACCCCAAGGAGGCTAACGGCAAGGTGTGGTACCAGGTTGGAACACTCTGGAGGTTAGAACAAATTTCCTCAATTTGTGCCAAAAGATTACGCAACACTGGAGGAGTAACTAATGTAAATAAAATATCTACCTTACTACCTTTTGTCTTTTCTCCAGACCAGCGCCACCCGTGCTGTCTACTCCAACAGCCATTTAGTTTAAGAAGCTGCTGGACTCCCTCACTGGACCAGTGAGCCTTCCTTTCTCCTGTATCTATCCCCTGGAGAGCAGACGAGCCTTCCTTTCTCCTGTATCTTTCCCCTGGAGAGCAGACGAGTCTTCCTTTCTCCTGTATCTTTCCCCTGGAGAGCAGACGAGCCTTCCTTTCTCCTGTATCTTTCCCCTGGAGAGCAGACGAGCCTTCCTTTCTCCTGTATCTATCCCCTGGAGAGCAGACGAGCCTTCCTTTCTCCTGTATCTATCCCCTGGAGAGCAGACGAGCCTTCCTTTCTCCTGTATCTATCCCCTGGAGAGCAGACGAGCCTTCCTTTCTCCTGTATCTATCCCCTGGAGAGCAGACGAGCCTTCCTTTCTCCTGTATCTATCCCCTGGAGAGCAGACGAGCCTTCCTTTCTACTGTATCTATCCCCTGGAGAGCAGACGAGCCTTCCTTTCTCCTGCATCTATCCCCTGGAGAGCAGACGAGCGTTCCTTTCTCCTGTATCTATCCCCTGGAGAGCAGACGGGCCTTCCTTTCTCCTGTATCTATCCCCTGGAGAGCAGACGAGCCTTCCTTTCTCCTGTATCTATCCCCTGGAGAGCAGATGAGCCTTCCTTTCTCCTGTATCTATCCCCTGGAGAGCAGACGAGCCTTCCTTTCTCCTGTATATATCCCCTGGAGAGCAGACGAGCCTTCCTTTCTCCTGTATCTATCCCCTGGAGAGCAGACCAGCCTTCCTTTCTCCTGTATCTATCCCCTGGAGAGCAGACGGGCCTTCCTTTCTCCTGTATCTATCCCCTGGAGAACAGACAAGCCTTCCTTTCTCCTGTATCTATCCCCTGGAGAGCAGACGAGCCTTCCTTTCTCCTGTGTCTATCCCCTGGAGAGCAGACGAGCCTTCCTTTCTCCTGTATCTATCCCCTGGATAGCAGACGAGCCTTCCTTTCTCCTGTGTCTATCCCCTGGAGAGCAGACGAGCCTTCCTTTCTCCTGTGTCTATCCCCTGGAGAGCAGACAAGCCTTCCTTTCTCCTGTGTCTATCCCCTGGAGAGCAGACGAGCCTTCCTTTCTCCTGTATCTATCCCCTGGAGAGCAGACGAGCCTTCCTTTCTCCTGTGTCTATCCCCTGGAGAGCAGACGAGCCTTCCTTTCTCCTGTGTCTATCCCCTGGAGAGCAGACGAGCCTTCCTTTCTCCTGTGTCTATCCCCTGGAGAGCAGACGAGCCTTCCTTTCTCCTGTATCTATCCCCTGGAGAGCAGACGAGCCTTCCTTTCTCCTGTGTCTATCCCCTGGAGAGCAGACGAGCCTTCCTTTCTCCTGTATCTATCCCCTGGAGAGCAGACGAGCCTTCCTTTCTCCTGTGTCTATCCCCTGGAGAGCAGACGAGCCTTCCTTTCTCCTGTATCTATCCCCTGGAGAGCAGACGAGCCTTCCTTTCTCCTGTATCTTTCCCCTGGAGAGCAGACGAGCCTTCCTTTCTCCTGTATCTATCCCCTGGAGAGCAGACGAGCCTTCCTTTCTCCTGTATCTTTCCCCTGGAGAGCAGACGAGCCTTCCTTTCTCCTGTATCTATCCCCTGGAGAGCAGACAAGCCTTCCTTTCTCCTGTATCTTTCCCCTGGAGAGCAGACGATCCTTCCTTTCTCCTGTATCTATCCCCTGGAGAGCAGACAAGCCTTCCTTTCTCCTGTATCTTTCCCATGGAGAGCAGACGAGCCTTCCTTTCTACTGTATCTATCCCCTGGAGAGCAGACGAGCCTTCCTTTCTCCTGTATCTATCCCCTGGAGAGCAGACGAGCCTTCCTTTCTCCTGTATCTATCCCCTGGAGAGCAGACGAGCCTTCCTTTCTCCTGTATCTATCCCCTGGAGAGCAGACGAGCCTTCCTTTTGTCACGTTCCTGACCTTGTTTTCCTTTTGTATTGTTGTGTTTAGTGGGTCAGGACGTGAGATGGGTGGGCAGTCTGTGTTTGTTCTATGTTAAGTGTCAGGTTTAATTGACCTTGTATGGCTCTCAATCAGAGGCAGGTGTTTTCGTTTTCCTCTGATTGAGAGACATACATAGGGAGGTTGTTTCACATTGTTTGTGGTGGGTGGTTGTCGCTGTGTCTGTGTTTATTGCACCACACGGTACTGTCTCGTCTCTCGTTCGTTCTTTCCTGTTCATGAGTGCATTGTTTTTTATGTTCACCAGTTCAGGTCTGTTTAACGTCGTTTGTTGTTTTGTAGTTTATGCAAGTATAAGTTTTTGTGTTCGTCTTCGTCAGCAAATAAATCTATATGTATTCACAACCCGCTGCACCTTGGTTTAATCCCTGCTCCTCCTCTTCGGATGAAGAGGAGGAGGAGAGTCGTTACAGAACCACCCACCAAATTACCAGAACCAAGCAGCGGGGAAAAGGACAGCAACCGCAGAAATCCCAGGACTTGTGGACTTGGGAGGACGAGTTGAACGGAGAAGGACCCTGGGCACAGGCTGGGGAGTATCGCCGCCCCAAAGCTGAGCTGGAGGAAGCGAAAGCTGAGCGGCGGCGATATGAGGAGGCAGCACGGCAGCGGGACAGGTACGAGAGGCAACCCCAGAATTTTTTTTGGGGGGGGGGGCTAGAGAGAAGTGTGGCTAAGCCAGGTAGCAGACCTGAGCGCACTCCTCGTGCTTATTATAAGCATCGCGTCACTGGTCAGGCACCGTGTTATGCGGTTAAGCGCACGGTGTCGCCAGTGCGTGCCCATAGCCCGGTGCGCTATAGAGCAGCCCCCCGAAAGTGTCATGTGAGTGTGGGCATCCAGCCGGGGCGTATTGTGCCTGCTCAGCGCGTCTGGTCTCCGGTACGCAGTTTCGGTCCAGGGTATCCTGCGCCGGCTCTGCGTGCTGTGTCTCCGGAGCGCTGGGAGGGTGCAGTGCGTCCTATGCCTACGCTCCGCTCGTACCGGGCAAATGTGGTAGTGGAGCCTAAGAGAGAAGTGCGCGTAGTAGGCACTAGATCTCCAGTGCTCATCCACAGCCCGGTTCAACCTGTGCCTGCACTCTGGAGGGTACGGGCTGGTGAAGTATTCCAGCCTGGGGGAGTGGTGCCAAGGCTGCGCACCAGAGCTCCAGTACTCCCCCACAGCCCGGTCCTTCAGGTGCCTCGTAACATCAAGCCTCCTGTAGGTCTCTCCAGCCTGGTGGGTCCTGTGGCAGCCCCACGCACCAGGCTGTCTCTCCGTCTCCTCCCTACAGGTGTGCCCATCTGCCCAGCGGCGCCTGAACTGCCCGTCTGCCCAGCGGCGCCTGAACTGCCCGTCTGCCCAGCGGCGCCTGAACTGCCCATCTGCCCAGCGGCGCCTGAACTGCCCGTCTGCCCAGCGGCGCCTGAACTGCCCGTCTGCCCAGCGGCGCCTGAACTGCCCGTCTGCCCAGCGGCGCCTGAACTGCCCGTCTGCCCAGCGGAGCCTGAACTGTCCGTCTGCCCAACGGCGCCTGAACTGCCCGTCTGTCATGAGCCTGCAAAGCCGCCCGTCTGCCATGAGCCTGCAAAGCCGCCCGTCTGCCAAGAGCCTACAGAGCCGTCCGCCAGACAGGAGCCGCTAGAGCCTTCCGCCAGACCGGATCAGCCAGAGCCTTCCGCCAGACCGGATCAGCCAGAGCCTTCCGCCAGACCGGATCAGCCAGAGCCTTCCGCCAGACCGGATCAGCCAGAGCCTTCCGCCAGACCGGATCAGCCAGAGCCTTCCGCCAGACCGGATCAGCCAGAGCCTTCCGCCAGACCGGATCAGCCAGAGCCTTCCGCCAGACCGGATCAGCCAGAGCCTTCCGCCAGCCAGGACCAGCCAGAGCTTTCCGCCAGCCAGGACCAGCCAGAGCCGTCCAGCCAGGACCAGCCAGAGCCGTCCAGCCAGGACCAGCCAGAGCCGTCCAGCCAGGACCAGCCAGAGCCGTCCAGCCAGGACCAGCCAGAGCCAGCTAGCCAGGATCCGCCAGAGCCAGCCAGCCAGGATCCGCCAGCCAGTCCGGTGTTGTCCCTCAGTCCGGAGCTGCCGTCCCTCAGTCCGGGGCTGCCCCTAAATCCAGCGGGACCCATGTCTAGGGTTCCCAGTCCAAGGTCGGTGGCGAGGGTCGCCACCTTGAGGAGGCCACAGAAGCGGGGATTTATTATGGTGGGATGGGATCCACGTCCTGCGCCAGAGCCGCCGCCGCGGACAGATGCCCACCCAGACCCTCCCCTAGACTTTTTTTTTATGGTGCGTCCGGAGTTCTCACCTTAAGGGGGGGGTTCTGTCACGTTCCTGACCTTGTTTTCCTTTTGTATTGTTGTGTTTAGTGGGTCAGGACGTGAGATGGGTGGGCAGTCTGTGTTTGTTCTATGTTAAGTGTCAGGTTTAATTGACCTTGTATGGCTCTCAATCAGAGGCAGGTGTTTTCGTTTTCCTCTGATTGAGAGACATACATAGGGAGGTTGTTTCACATTGTTTGTGGTGGGTGGTTGTCGCTGTGTCTGTGTTTATTGCACCACACGGTACTGTCTCGTCTCTCGTTCGTTCTTTCCTGTTCATGAGTGCATTGTTTTTTATGTTCACCAGTTCAGGTCTGTTTAACGTCGTTTGTTGTTTTGTAGTTTATGCAAGTATAAGTTTTTGTGTTCGTCTTCGTCAGCAAATAAATCTATATGTATTCACAACCCGCTGCACCTTGGTTTAATCCCTGCTCCTCCTCTTCGGATGAAGAGGAGGAGGAGAGTCGTTACACCTTTCTCCTGTATCTATCCCCTGGAGAGCAGACGAGCCTTCCTTTCTCCTGTATCTATCCCCTGGAGAGCAGACGAGCCTTTCTTTCTCCTGTATCTATCCCCTGGAGAGCAGACGAGCCTTCCTTTCTCCTGTATCTATCCCCTGGAGAGCAGACGAGCCTTTCTTTCTCCTGTATCTATCCCCTGGAGAGCAGACGAGCCTTCCTTTCTCCTGTATCTATCCCCTGGAGAGCAGACGAGCCTTCCCTTCTCCTGTATCTATCCCCTGGAGAACAGACAAGCCTTCCTTTCTCCTGTATCTATCCCCTGGAGAACAGACGAGCCTTCCTTTCTACTGTATCTATCCCCTGGAGAGCAGACGAGCCTTTCTTTCTCCTGTATCTATCCCCTGGAGAGCAGACGAGCCTTCCTTTCTCCTGTATCTTTCCCCTGGAGAGCAGACGAGCCTTCCTTTCTCCTGTGTCTATCCCCTGGAAAGCAGACGAGCCTTCCTTTCTCCTGTATCTATCCCCTGGAGAGCAGACGAGCCTTCCTTTCTCCTGTATCTATCCCCTGGAGAGCAGACAAGCCTTCCTTTCTCCTGTATCTATCCCCTGGAGAGCAGACGAGCCTTCCTTTCTCCTGTATCTTTCCCCTGGAGAGCAGACGAGCCTTCCTTTCTCCTGTATCTTTCCCCTGGAGAGCAGACTGGATGCAGCCGTCAGACCTTCCTGGGAGAAATATGACATGTTTACACACTGTGTTTGCCAAATTACATTTTTCCTGGTTTTCATTTACATTCAAATTGATCCAGTGATCCTTGACGTTGCTAATGCCATGCTCTATCAACTGAGACAAATCTGACTTAAATTGATACTTTGACTCCATGTCTTTTGCTAGTCGGCTGTACATGCAACTAAACTCCAATATTTTTCATCCTATATCTTGTTCTCCATCTTGTTTTTAAATGATCTCTTGTCTCTCTGCAGCTGACATTTATTAAGCAATATGTTCAGAACATCAGACATATATTGAGCAATATGTTCAGAACATCAGACATATATTGAGCAATATGTTTAGAACATCAGACATATATTGAGCAATATGTTTGGAACATCAGACATATATTGAGCAATATGTTCAGAACATCAGACATATATTGAGCAATATGTTCAGAACATCAGACATATATTGAGCAATATGTTTGGAACATCAGACATATATTGAGCAATATGTTCAGAACATCAGACATATATTGAGCAATATGTTCAGAACATCAGACATATATTGAGCAATATGTTTAGAACATCAGACATATATTGAGCAATATGTTCAGAACATCAGACCAAACAATAAAATAATTACTTGGGTTTGATGTGTTTCTATGAGATATATATATATATTTTTTAATGTTTTAAAAAATATCTAAAACATGTTAGGGTAACTGAGGGCAGGCGCCTCTTTCTCACTGCGCCCTGAGAGGCTAACAAAAAGCAATTACCAATTAACTGATCAGCAGGCAGGCTTGGGGCGGCTCGTCATTGGGTGAAGAGTTCAGAGGTCAGAAGGTCATGTGTTAATTGCCGGTGGCGGCTCTGTCTGCGGTCACAATCCTTTGGTAAGGATGTGTTTGTCACTGGTAACCTTGTATTTCACTGTTTGTCTTCTAGGGACCAAAGGGTCAGAGTGAACCAAACAGCACTGCAATGGGACAACAGAGAGCTTCTGTATCTTAACGATTATTAGATAATAAAGTGAACTGTACCTTTTTACTATTACATCAGTCTGTTGTGTCATTATATCAATGTCTGCTGTTGACTTTAGGTTAAGCAGAGTTAGAGCTAAGCTGAGGTTCTGATAGAATTTCATCTTGTTCATGTCATTTATTTTCATCATTATTTTTCGACTTAATGTTTCACAGTTAACGTGACTAAACAGCAGGACTTAAATCATTAAGAGAAGTTGCTTCTTCTTCCTCTATTAAAGGGTTCATGTATTTTTTGTTGGTCCTAATTTGAGAACGGTAGACCCATTTCTTTCAGTATGTACAGAAGGATACATGACATGACCATATTTGGTCGTAGGCCCGTTGCTAAGGTGTTGAGTATGTTATTTACTAAGGTTTTCTAATTGATTGATCAGGCTTAATGTTATTTACTAAGGTTTTCTAATTGATTGATCAGGCTTAATGTTATTTACTAAGGTTTTCTAATTGATTGATCAGGCTTAATGTTATTTACTAAGGTTTTCTAATTGATTGATCAGGCTTAATGTTATTTACTAAGGTTTTCTAATTGATTGATCAGGCTTAATGTTATTTACTAAGGTTTTCTAATTGATTGATCAGGCTTAATGTTATTTACTAAGGTTTTCTAATTGATTGATCAGGCTTAATGTTATTTACTAAGGTTTTCTAATTGATTGATCAGGCTTAATGTTATTTACTAAGGTTTTCTAATTGATTGATCAGGCTTAATGTTATTTACTAAGGTTTTCTAATTGATTGATCAGGCTTAATGTTATTTACTAAGGTTTTCTAATTGATTGATCAGGCTTAATGTTATTTACTAAGGTTTTCTAATTGATTGATCAGGCTTAATGTTATTTACTAAGGTTTTCTAATTGATTGATCAGGCTTAATGTTATTTGACTCCCTTGTAAGCAATAAAAACAATGTTTTAAAGTATGTGCTAACTTCATAAACTGCCAAACCAAGTAGTGATGCAGCCAGTCACGATCCTCTCAATGGTGCAGCTGTAGAACATTTTGAGGATCTGAGGGCCAAAACCTAATCTTTTCAGCGTCCTGAGGAGAGAGGAAGCGTTGTCAGGCCTCTTCACGACTGAAAATATAAGGGTGCAACCATTTTAAAGTATGTGCTGACTTCATACATGAGTTTCATGGATTCACAGGGGCTCTAAACATTAAATACAAAGCTCTCAAATTGTTCAAGCATGTAGAAGTGAGTTAACACTTAAACAAAATAACAAAACTTGCTGTATCGTCTATAAGCCATAGCGAGAGGGATAATGCCTGTGGAACACTATGGCTCTGTTTCAAATGGCACCCTATTCCCTATTTAGTGCACTACTTTTGACCATCTTAGTGAACAAAAGTAGTGCACTATACAGGGAATAGGGTGCCATTTGAGTCTGTGTTTAGATGAGTGGGAACAGTTCACCTTTCCCTCAGCGTGAATAGTTGATATAATGGCATCATGGTGACAACTGGCTATTGTTGGTCATCTAGAGCAAAGAGAAAAGGGTTTGGAATAAGACAAAGGGATTGAGTCAGATCTTTTCCTGTTATTAACCCGCTGACTAATTGGAGATGTATTACGTGAGCGCAACACAGTTGAAACAGGCATATCTATAGTACAAACAGAAGACTAAAAACTGAACGATAAATGGAACAATGACAAGAACACTGGACAGTGACAAGAACACTGGACAGTGAGCTCCAAAAGTATTGGGACAGTGACAAGAACACTGGACAGTGAGCTCCAAAAGTATTGGGACAGTGACAAGAACACTGGACAGTGAGCTCCAAAAGTATTGGGACAGTGACAACAACACTGGACAGTGAGCTACAAAAGTATTGGGACAGTGACAACAACACTGGACAGTGAGCTCCAAAAGTATTGGGACAGTGACAACAACACTGGACAGTGAGCTCCAAAAGTATTGGGACAGTGACACATATTTAGTTGTTTTGGCTCTGTACTCCAGCACTTTTGATGTGAAATGATTGGCTAACGTCGAGGTTAAAGTGCAGGCTGTCAGCTTTAATTTGAGGGTATTTTCATCCATATCAGGTGAACTGTTTAGAAATTACAGCACCTTTTGTACACGGTCGACTGATTTTAGGAGACCAAAAGTATTGGGACAAATTCACTTATATGGGTATTAAAGTAGTAAAAAGTTAAGTATTTAGTCCCATATTCATAGCACACGTTGACTACATAAATTAGTTGGATGCATTTGCTATTTGTTCTTGTTGTGTTTCAGATTATTTTGTGCCCAATAGAAATGTATGGTAAATAATGTATTGTGTTATTTTGGAGTCACTTTTAAATGTAAATAAGAATAGAATATGTTTCTAAACACTTCTACATTAATGTGGATGCTACCATGGTTACAGATCATCCTAAATGAATTGTTAATAATGAGAAAGAAAGTTAAAGGCATACATTTCATACTCTCACCCCTGTTATTGTAATGGTGAGAGGTTAGCATGTCTGGGGGTAAGAAGTCAGCCACATGTTAAGTTGTTCTCTGGGTTATTGTCAGACATGAATCACCTCATAAATCATATGGTGTTGACCTAATGCCTCCCATCAGCCACCACACCTGTCCTGTTGATTTAAGGTTTTAGAGATTTCTTTTAAGTTTGCTTAATTCGTTTGAAAACATCCAATTTATTCGACATGCCAGCCAACAGAGCATATAGACTTTAGCTTAATCACAGCCCAGGTTTCCATGGTTATCAGGCGATTGTTGCATTCCTTACGTATGAACGTTGATAGTTGCCATTGAATCTCTTCCAGACCCATTGTTAGCCTGAAATCCAGTCAGGTTGGGCTGACGTTTCACTCCTTTACTCAGGGTCATTGCCAAACAGTTTATCATGACAAGGAGTGTCAAGGAGTGGAATGAGAGCTAAACATACTGGGACCCAGGCTAAGGTATTGTCCCTGGGAATATTGCACAATGTGTCCCGTTTCCCCCACTCCCCGATAACCAGGGTATAAATGCTGAGCTTACAGGTGTGTCCAGCAGTCAGCATCAAGATTTGGTAAGTCAGTACTTCTCTCAGATCACTATTCATACTGTATGGTTAAACAAAGTTGTTTTGGTTTGGTGAAATTAATATATCTGAACTGACTAAGTTTGAAATGTTATATTACCCTCCAGAGGATGTGTGTGTCCACGCTTAATATCTATAGTTGTATTAGATGTTTTGTAACGTGGTTTATTGCAGTCTTGTGACAGAAAATAAAATATTTTTTATCACAATAGGATGACCTGTATAGATACAGTCAAATTAAATCAATTCAAACTTGAATTTAAAAGTGACTGACTATCCAGTAGATGTAAATTGTGGATAAATATAATATAATAAGTGTATTTTCCTTCAGGTTGTGTTCCTCGTTTCTGCCCCTGTAGAAGTAACTACTGTTGATGAGGATGATCCTGGTAGCTCTGCTGGTGCCTCTACTGGTTCTGTCCAGCGCTGGACATACCTCAGGTACACACAATTATACTATATATTTAATACATCAACAGCTGGACATACCTCAGGTACACACAATTATACTATATATTTAATACATCAACAGCTGGACATACCTCAGGTACACACAATTATACTATATATTTAATACATCAACAGCTGGACATACCTCAGGTACACACAATTATACTGTATATTTAATACATCAACAGCTGGACATACCTCAGGTACACACAATTATACTATATATTTAATACATCAACAGCTGGACATACCTCAGGTACACACAATTATACTATATATTTAATACATCAACAGCTGGACATACCTCAGGTACACACAATTATACTATATATTTAATACATCAACAGCTGGACGTACCTCAGGTACACACAATTATACTGTATATTTAATACATCAACAGCTGGACATACCTCAGGTACACACAATTACACTATATATTTAATACATCAAAATATTTACAGTACCAGTCAAAATATGTGTTATGAAATAACACATATGGAATCATGTAGTAACCAAAACAAGTGTTAAACAAATCAAAATATATTAAATATTTTTGAATCTTCAAAGTAGCCTCCCTTGCCTTGATGACAGCTTTGCACACTCTTGGCATTCTCTCAACCAGCTTCATGAGGTAGTCACTTGGAATGCATTTCAATTAAAACTTCTTATGGCTTAGATCCCTCTACCGGGATCGATATGACAACAGCCAGTGAAAGTGCAGTGCGCCAAATTCAAACAACAGAAATCTCATAATTAAAATTCCTCAAACATACAAGTATTTTACACCATTTTAAAGAAAAACGTGTTGTTAATCCCACCACTGTGTCCGATTTCAAAAAGGCTTTAAGACGAAAGCACACCAAACGGTTATGTTAGGTCAGTACCTAGTCAAAGAAAAACACAGCCATTTTTCCAGCCAAAGAGAGGAGTCACAAAAAGCAGAATAGAGATAAAATTCATCACTAACCTTTGATGATCTTCATCAGATGACACTCATAGGACAACATGTTACACAATACATGTATGTTTTGTTCGATAAAGTTCATATTTATATCCAAAAATCTCAGTTTACATTGGCGCGTTACGTTCAGTAATGTTTTGCTTCCAAAACATCCGGTGATTTTGCAGAGAGCCACATCAATTTACAGAAATACTCATCATAAATGTTGATGAAAATACAAGTGTTATGCATGGAACTTTAGATAAACTTCTCAGACGAAAAGTCAAAAAATGCCATTACAGTTCGTAGAAACATGTCAAACGTAGTATAGAATCAATCTTTAGGATGATTTTAACATAAATCTTCAATAATGTTTCAAACGGATAATTCCTTTGTCTTTAGAAATGCAATGGAACGCAGGTCGCTCTCACGGGAGCACGCGTGATCAGCTCATGCCAGACACCTGATTAAAAGAGCTCTCATTCCCCCCTCCTTCATAGTAGAAGCCTGAAACAAGGTTCTAAAGACTGTTGACATCTAGTGGAAGCCTTCGGAAGTGCAATATGAGCCCATAGACACTGTATATTCGATAGGCAATGAGTTGAAAAACTACAAACCTCAGATTTCCCACTTCCTGGTTGGATTTATTCTCAGGTTTTTGCCTGCCATATGAGTTCTGTTATACTCACAGACATCATTCAAACAGTTTTAGAAACGTCAGAGTGTTTGCTATCCAAATCTATCCAAATATTACTCCGGGCACCTTATTCATCCAAGCTACTCAATACTGCCCCCCAGCCATAAGAAGTTTTAACAGGTGTACCTTGTTAAAAGTTAATTTGTGGAATTTCTTTCCTTCTCAATGCGTTTGAGCCAATCAGTTGTGTTGTGACAAGGTAGGGGTGGTATACAGAAGATAGACCCTTGAATGAGTAGGTGTGTCCAAAATATATATTACATAATGAATACTATATATGACAGACAATATATCATTTGTACAATAGATTTTCTCATTGAGTGTCTGCCATATTAAGAAATCAAGTATATTTGGTTAGACAGTATAGGGATAAATGTATCATGTATTAAGTATTGTATTTACTAAGTATTTAATAGAGTTTTTATAAACTGGGTGGTTCGAGCCCTGAATGCTGATTGGCTGACAGCCGTGGTTTATCAGACCGTATACCAGGGTTATGACAAAACATTTATTTTTACTCCTCTAATTACATTGGTAACCAGTTTATAATAGTAATAAGACAACTGGGGTTTGTGATATAGGGCCAATATACAGGGCTAAGGGCTGTGTCCAGCTCCACGATGCATCGTGCCTAAGAACTGCCCTTAGCCGTGGTATATTGGCCACATACCACACCCCTTCATGCCTTATTGCTTAAACAACCCACCACACAATTGACTTCTGTATTTTCTCTGCTCTTTAGTCTCAGAACCTTAAAATGGAGGCATCAAAACCATACAGGTGTATCATGATAACTCAACCTAGAAATGGAGGCATCAAAACAATACAGGTGTATCATGATAACTCAACCTAGAAATGGAGGCATCAAAACAATACAGGTGTATCATGATAACTCAACCTAGAAATGGAAGCATCAAAACCATACAGGTGTATCATGATAACTCAACCTAGAAATGGAAGCATCAAAACCATACAGGTGTATCATGATAACTCAACCTAGAAATGGAAGCATCAAAACCATACAGGTGTATCATGATAACTCAACCTAAAAAGACAAAGAACCCATATATTCCCAAATTCCCACAGGTACGATTGTCACCAGCTGCGAGGCGTGTCACGAACAAGCCGTCTGCCGCACCTCGCCCATGGCAGGTGACATCACATGCACCTGTAAGAAGAGCTTCTCCGGAGACGGCCTCATCTGTTTACCTGGCCACACCGCCGCCGACCACCACCACGCCCCTCGCCGTGTCCGCCGCTCCTATCCCACCTCCAACACCAACCTCGCCCATGTCCGGTTCAGCTGCGGCTTCAACGAGTGCGCCGACGGGGAGGACTGCATCACGGTCGACGGCATCCAGCAGTGCGCCAACCCTTGCAAGATCTACACGGTCCTGAACGACGCCTGGCGTTCCACCAACAACGTCGTGGGCAACAAGCACTGCGACCGCAACGTCCACTGGGACGGCTATTACCGCATGTACATCGGCAACCAGAGCGTGTCCATGCCGGACAAGTGCGTGGATTCGTTCAAGTGCGGCACCCAGGCTCCCTTGTGGCTGGCGTTTCCTCCCCCCCAGCAGGTGGATGAAATTGTCCAGAGTGCAGTCTGCGCCAGCTTCAATGAGGACTGCTGCTGGGTGCAGTCTCAGCCCATCCACGTCAAGGCATGCCCTGGGAACTACTTTGTGTACAAGTTCGTCATGCCTCCCGGGTGCTACTTCGCCTATTGTGCATGTAAGGTTTCACCCCCTGCTTTGCCAAGTTCTGAGTGGGACTTGCTGTTGTTGTTCTGCCTTTTGAATTGAAGTTATTGTATTTACTTCTTTAACTGTTTACTGCTTAGTCATTCACCAGCTGGTTATATACACCATGATGTTCTTCTTATGGCCCTAGATATCAACAGTACTCCGCATATTCATTCATTCATTCATATAGGTGTATTGTATGATTCTGGTAATACCAGCATACTAGTTCTTTCAAAACATGAGCGATGAATGTTCCCTCGTAACTGTGTCTGCTGTTTAACTCCTTGTTCCAGATGTGACAGCTCCCACCACAACACCACAACCAGTCACAACAACAACCACAACAACAACCACCACAACAACAACAACCACAACAACAAAAGCACCTGTAGAGGTCACCACGACAACAAAAGCACCTGTAAAGATCCCGACGACAACACAAACACCTGTAAAGGTCACCAAGACAACAAATGCACCTGTAAAAGACACCCCAACAACACAAATACCTGTTACGATACCCACGACAACACAAACACCTGATAAGATCACCACAACACCGCAAACACCTGTTAAGATTACCACGATAATGCAGACACCGGTTAAGGTCACCACGACAACACAAACACCTATTAAGATCACTACGACAACACAAACATCCGTAAATATCACCACTACGACAAAATCACCAGTAGATGTTGTCACCTCGACAAGAACACCAGTAGACAACAATCGCACCACAACAACAACACAGTCACAGGTTGCCACGACTACGCCAAAAGCAATGTGTGGTACCTGCAGAGCGGGGGAGACCTGCGTGAGCAATGATGGGGTCACTTGGCGGTGTGAGAGGCCAGGTGAGTTCTCAGAAAACACCTGCTTGAGGACCTATGTACACTCTTAGAAAAAAGGTGCTATCTAGAACCTAAAAGGGTTCTTCGGCTGCCCCCATAGGAGAACCCTTTGAAGAACCCTTTTTTGGTTCCAGGTAGAACCCTAATGGGTTCCAAGTTGAACCCCTTCCCTAGAGGGTTCGACCTGGAACCAAAAGGGGTTCTCCTATGGAAAGAGCCGAAGAACTATTTTGAAATCATTTTCTCTAAGAGTGTATATGAGAATTTGTAATTCCTTCTTTTCATTTTGTGTTCTTGAATAACTTCTTTCATGTTGTCTTTCTTTTCTCATCCCTCTCTCGCTCTCTTTCTCTCTTACAGATCAGCCTGTTTTGCTGCACCCAGCGGTAGTGTGTGGGCGGAGCCTGGTACAGGTGGGTCTCAACAGGACTAACCTGGAGGCCGCTGGTCTGGATGCCACCACCGCTAACCTGGCCGACCCCCGGTGTAACGCTCACGAAGAGCGTGGCGGCATGGTATGGTACCAGGTGGAGCGCACGGAGGGCACCTGCGGAAACACTTTGGAGGTGAGAACAGACCCCGACCCGTTCACCCCGTTCCTCACCGAAACCTTCAACAGAGAACACTTCCTGTGAGACATGTTGCCGTCAACAGAAAATGATGAACAGATTAACTGAAATGCAATAGTCCAAGAATTGTATTATTCTGAGGACTGGGGAGAGGTCCTCTCCTGGCTTCTAATCTTCTTCCCTTTTCCCCCTTTCACCAGACAAACGGAACTGACGCCATCTTTTCCAACAGCTTATTCATCTACCACATTCACAACGTGTCCTTCAGCCGACCCGTGAGCGTGCCCTTCTCCTGTGCCTACCCTCTGGAATCAGAGACCAGCCTGGATGTGGCCATCAAACCCTACCTGTCGTAAGTGGAGACGTTACAGTAAACAATGTCAAACATGGACAATGTAACACAACAGGGGCGCAACTTTTACACATTGGAATGTGGTACAATACGAGGCGACGGTATACTTTAGGACCATGCGGACGCCTCCGAGTGGTTGGGTAGGCTGTTTATCCGATTGGATTTAAAAACAATAATAATTATGTCCCCCCCACTTCTAAAACCAAAGTTACGCCCCTGTAACACAATGTAACATAATGTAACACAATGTAACACAATGCAGGCGAACACATGTCGGACTGTCAGTATCCTGTTAATGTATAGACAGTTTATACTCCAAACCTGTGGTTCTTGATGATCCTTTAGATAACCAGATAACAGTTTTGCATCTCCTCTGTCCACTCATCACAGTACTGGTTGTTCTGGTTGTTCTGGTTGTTCTGGTTGTACTGGTTGTTCTGGTTGTTCTGGTTGTTCTGGTTGTACTGGTTGTTCTGGTTGTTCTGGTTGTTCTGGTTGTACTGGTTGTTCTGGTTGTTCTGGTTGTTCTGGTTGTACTGGTTGTTCTGGTTGTTCTGGTTGTTCTGGTTGTTCTGGTTGTACTGGTTGTTCTGGTTGTACTGGTTGTTCCGGTTGTACCGGTTGTACCGGTTGTACCGGTTGTTCTGGTTGTTCTGGTTGTTCTGGTTGTTCTGGTTGTACTGGTTGTTCTGGTTGTTCTGGTTGTTCTGGTTGTACTGGTTGTTCTGGTTGCACTGGTTGTACTGGTTGTTCTGGTTGTTCTGGTTGTACTGGTTGTTCTGGTTGTTCTGGTTGTTCTGGTTGTACTGGTTGTTCTGGTTGTACTGGTTGTTCTGGTTGTTCTGGTTGTACTGGTTGTTCTGGTTGTTCTGGTTGTACTGGTTGTTCTGGTTGTTCCACCAAAATACTCAGCTGGCTGTGTAATATTGTTAAAACTATAATAATAATAATAATAATAATAATAATAACAAAAATAATAATAATAATCATCATTTCTTATCTTGCCTATCTAAAGTGACTTTGGGTGTCTTGAAGAGTGCTTCAAAAAGAATGTGTATTTATTATTATAATTATTATAAATAATGATAATAACAATTCATTTCATTTAGCCTGTAAAGTGCCTTTCTCGCAACCAAGGCACTTTGTTTGTCCATCTCTGACTACATCTCTTATTAACTGATGGGTTCTGACTCCTAAACTTGAAAAATGGAGCACCATAGTCTGGTTTTTACACCAGAAGTTAATGGGTATCTGAAGGAGGAATGTATATGATGGAGGCAATTAAGGTTGCAGTCACTGATAAGGGTGGAGAGATGTGGGTTAGTGAGGAATGGGGTTGAGGTCACATTAAGGGAGAAGGAACAGTTTATTGCCCGCATCACTTAACTTCCTGGCTAGCAATAAACATGTCATGTTTAGAGGGAAGGAGGATGCTCCACCCACATTGGGGTCTATATTTACTATCACTGGTGGAAACATGTCTTATGCTGCTGTAAGACCCAGTGAATAAACTTGGTTTGAGCTTTACTAAGCGTCCGTGAGTTTTGTACTCTGTTTATTTGTAATCTAACAAAACCAAATCTCCTATTTTCCCATTTGACAGGCTGAAGGATGTCCAAGTCGGTAAGGGCTCCAAAGTGGGCTCCAACATGACTCTGTACCACAGCCACAACTTCACAAAGGCTTACCCAGCGGGCCGAGTCACCTTGCCGGTGGGTTCCGTGCTGCACGTGGGTGTGTCCGTAGAGGAGTCCGAGACGGAGCGTTTCGTGGTCGTTCTGGAGGACTGCTATGCCACGCAATCCCCCGACCCTAAAGACATCATGCGATACTACATCATTCAGAACAAGTATGTGTGTCTTGGTTTATACTCAAGGAACACATGGAGGTTTTCCCAGACACAGATTATGTCTGGTCCTGGACTAACAACCTTTACATGGAGCTTCTCCATTGAGATGCTTTTTACTCCAGGACCAGGCTTAATCTGTGTCTGAGAAACCGAACCCTAATTTTTGCGTATTTTTTGTTGCGTTATCTAACCTAAACCCTGACCCTCCCTGTTTCTTAGATGTCCGACTGAATTCCGTCAGGTGAGGGTGGAGGAGAGCGGCTCGTCTCTCAGGGCTCGCTTCTCTGCTCTGCTGTTCCTGTACCAGGGGGACTACCGGGATGTCTTCCTACACTGCAGATTCAGCCTTTGTGACCAGAGGAGCTCCTCCTGCACTCCAGTGAGTCCTGCATCTTTCCCGCTGACTCAACTGCTCAGTCTATGGTCTCTCTCTGGTCTCACTCAGTCTATGGTCTCTCTCTGGTCTCACTCAGTCTATGGTCTCTCTCTGGTCTCACTCAGTCTGTGGTCTCTCTCTGGTCTCACTCAGTCTGTGGTCTCTCTCTGGTCTCACTCAGTCTGTGGTCTCTCTCTGGTCTCACTCAGTCTATGGTCTCTCTCTGGTCTCACTCAGTCTGTGGTCTCTCTCTCTGGTCTCACTCAGTATGTGGTCTCTCTCTGGTCTCACTCAGTTTGTTGTCTCGCTCTGGTCTCACTCAGTCTGTGGTCTCTCTCTGGTGTCACTCAGTCTGTGGTCTCTCTCTGGTCTCTCTCAGTCTGTGGACTCTCTCTGGTCTCACTCAGTTTGTGGTCTCTCTCTGGTCTCACTCAGTTTGTTGTCTCGCTCTGGTCTCACTCAGTCTGTGGTCTCTCTCTGGTGTCACTCAGTCTGTGGTCTCTCTCTGGTCTCACTCATTTTGTGTGTAGTCTCTCCGACTCTCCTGAGGCTTTCTGGACTCGTATCCACAAAGCATCTCAGAGTAGGAGTGCTGATCTAGGATCAGGTCCCAATCTGTCAATATATTCTTATTCACTTGGGATGGGTGACCTAAACGGTGAAATTGATCCTAGATCAGCACTACTACTCTGAGAGGCTTCGTGGATACAGGCCCTGGTCTCTCTGTCTCAGTGTCTGGTCTCTCTGACTCCTTCTCATCTATCTGTCTCAGTGTGCCCCTGTTTCAGTGTCTGGTCTCTCTGTCTCAGTGTCCCCCTGTCTCAGTGTCTGGTCTCTCTGTCTCAGTGTCTCTCTGTCTCCTTCTCGTCTATCTGTTTCAGTGTCTGGTCTCTCTGGCTCTTCGTCTCTCTGTCTCAGTGTCTGGTCTCTCTGACTCCTTCTCGTCTCTCTGTTTCAGTATCTGGTTCCTCTGACTACTTCTCGTCTCTCTCCTCAGGTGTGCGCCAAAAGGAAATACCGCTCTGTCACCCCCTCTGTCCCCCTCGAACCCCTCACCATCGGACCAATCACCTGTGAGTACGACTTCATAAGTTATCAATCAAAACCAATAATTTAATAGATGTCAATCAAACAAATTATGTTGATGTCAGTGATGGACACTCAGGTAACTAAGTAACTAAGTAACTAAATAACTAACAGTGTATTTGTTTTCGACTTTCAGGGTCCCAAAATGAAGTATGAACTTCATGAATCCCTGTCATGATTCCTGTATCCTAAAAAAACAATGAATTCAGTTATCTAAATGATTTATGTGAAGTTCATAAACCTATCTCACCTATACATCATTTATGTCCTAAACCAAGCCATTTCATATTTAATATCTTACATACATCCAGTTATAAATAATGATCTTTTAAGGATATTCTTATATTTCTCGTATGGCTAGAATGACTAGTGAAATATTTCTATTTGAACCAACACAAATTCATTGTTGAACCTTTAACTAAGGCGTGAGGCCAGAAAGTGTATCTGCAGCTATAATATTATTTCATCCTATTGGTCTAAAATGCTTTGTTTGTGCAGTAATTTAATAGTGTTATTAAAGATGATAAATGTCTTATCAATGTATTAATGTACTGTGCATGTAGTGTACTATTACTCTTAAATGCTTTGTATGTGCAGTAATTTAATAGTGTTAATAAAATATAAATGATAAATATATGTATAAATGTATTAATGTATGAATAATGTACTGGCCATGTAGTGAACTATTGCAATAGCTTAGTTCTTTCTCTTTGGGATCAGTCAAGACAATGATGAACCAGTAGGTGTCAGTATTACCATAGAAACACTGGTAGAAGTCTGCATCATCACGACACAACAACAGCAGACTTAGAAAGAGGAAACTCCAATGAAATAAGTAATTCATTAATTAAAAGGAAAATCTCTTTTCCTCATTTTCATTATTGACAGCACAGTGTCTATATGTGAAAACGGCACATTTCTACAAGTTGTAGAAACAAATATAATGTTAAAAAGTTCTACCTGATGACATCATCAGAAGTTACAACGTGTTAACAACATTGGCTGTGTTCCAAAATGTGCACTTGTGTTCTGCATTCTCCTGTTCTTTCACAGGGGATCTACCAAGAACACCTGAGAGAGCAATCTGTTTAGTATGGAAGAATGTAGATCGCTTAAAATCTGTTATATTTGAAATGTTCTTCGACGTGACCTCTAACCTAAACAGGAAACTGCCTCATCACGCAGCCGGCGTTAACAAAGCTAGCATTGATGCTAGGTATCTTTGACCAACTAGCTCTAGCAATTCAGTGAACATCGCAGGTTACATATGTAACCACGATTATGTGAGCTATTGGATCACACCCATATGGTATCCTTCCAGGTGGCAGGATACATTCTGAGTAAGAATTTCAGATTAGTACCGTGTACCGGGTAGTGCTGCGACTGACCACCTTAAATAGCTGCCGCGCACTACTTCCACCTTGTGTCCTTTTCAAGGCGCTGTAGATCACCAACAAAAAGGATTGGAGTAATCCAACAGCTCACTTAAACGTGGTTACATAGGTAACATGTGTCATGTGGCAGTATATTGGATCACTCCAATATGGTATCACAATACCAGATGAATCAGTGAACTAGGTAAGTGCCAGACATAGAGTAAAGTCCCATAGGACTGAGCTCAAGGCAGTCATAGTTGATATGTTCCCCACTCAGGGGATGCCCAACTGGCCGAGGCGCAAATGTCATTGAGGGGAACTTCTCGGAGCAGTGACCACGATGTAGCTACTCCTCTAGTAGAATACACCACTACAGTAGAGGTCAGAGGTCAGAGGCCCACGATGTAGCTACTCCTCTAGTAGAATACACCACTACAGCAGAGGTCAGAGGCCCACGATGTAGCTACTCCTCTAGTAGAATACACCACTACAACAGAGGTCAGAGGTCAGAGGCCCACGATGTAGCTACTCCTCTAGTAGAATGCACCACTACAGCAGAGGTCAGAGGTCAGAGGCCCACGATGTAGCTACTCCTCTAGTAGAATGCACAACTACAGCAGAGGTCAGAGTTCAGAGGCCCACGATGTAGCTACTCTAGTAGAAGGCACCACTAGGAAGGTAGAGGCCGGCTGGCCTGCCGATATGCTGTAGTAATAGTGTCCACAATCCAGTGTGAGAGTCTTTGTATCGATAGGCTCTGGCCCAGAACTCTCTCATCATAGCAAACGAATAACCAAACAGTCTGTCTTATTGCCTGTGTCTGTGTAATGTAAGTGACCAAGGCACACTTCGGGAAACAAACACCCAGCTCACCCGTAGCCGTGGGAGGAGCATGTGCAGACAAATGTAAAGGCTGGTTCACATCTGTCAAACAGGACCTTCAGCAAGAATGAGGGGTTAAGACGGAGTGTGACGCTCCTCTTGTCTGGACCCATTCTGAAAAACATTCAGTGCTCACTGAAAAGGCATGCAGTTCACTCACCCTCTTAGTGGAGGTATTAGCCAACAGGAATGCCACCTTCATGGATAGGTGCTCCAAAGTCATCGACTCTAGGGGCTCGAGGGTGGCTTAGCAATCGCTGACAGCACCACGTTAACCATCCAGTTTGGCATCGTGCCATTGCTGGACACAGACATCGAGCTCCCTTCATAATTTGGAGAGCAATGGGCAGCCACAAATGGGTCCCTGTTGGCCTTCCTCATGACATGCCTAGATAGCGTCTAAATACACTCTCAATGTGGAGGCCGCTTGGCCTGCATCAAGCAGTGATGGTGGAAGAAACCATGGCGCTCCACAACGTGTTCACCACATTGTCCTGAAGGCCTAGACTGGTCCACTAACGCCTTCAGAGGCCAAGCCTGAAGCTGGAGGCGGTGCGGGTCCGGATGCCACAGTGTCCCCCTAGCCTGAAGAGGAGGTCGGGCCTCAGGGGCAGGAAATGCTGTCCTACCAGGTAGGGCTGGAACTGGTGAAGAGCCAGGTGAACCACCCTGAGATCCAGGTAGGGCTGGAACTGGTGAAGAGCCAGGTGAACCACCCTGAGATCCAGGTAGGGCTGGAACTGGTGAAGAGCCAGATGAACCACCCTGAGATCCAGGTAGGGCTGGAACTGGTGAAGAGCCAGTTGAACCACCCTGAGATCCAGGTAGGGCTGGAACTGGTGAAGAGCCAGGTGAACCACCCTGAGATCCAGGTAGGGCTGGAACTGGTGAAGAGCCAGGTGAACCACCCTGAGATCCAGGTAGGGATGGAACTGGTGAAGAGCCAGGTGAACCACCCTGAGATCCAGGTAGGGCTGGAACTGGTGAAGAGCCAGGTGAACCACCCTGAGATCCAGGTAGGGCTGGAACTGGTGAAGAGCCAGGTGAACCACCCTGAGATCCAGCAAATTGCCAGCCGAGATGCTGCAGTAACAGTGTCCAACATGCAATATGAGAGTCCGGTCGGATGGTCACTAGCCCAGAACTCTCTTCAGCTTCAGGCAGTAACAGGACAATGTGAGAGTCCGGTCGGATGGTCACTGGCCCAGAACTCTCTTCAGCTTCAGGCAGTAACAGGACAATGTGAGAGTCCGGTCGGATGGTCACTGGCCCAGAACTCTCTTCAGTTTCAGGCAGTAACAGGACAATGTGAGAGTCCGGTCGGATGGTCACTGGCCCAGAACTCTCTTCAGGCTAGGGGGACCTCCAGCTTCAGGCAGTAACAGTGCAAGGTGAGAGTCCGGTCGGATGGTCACTGGCCCAGAACTCTCTCACCAAAGTTAACGGAAACTCATAAAGCTTTCATATTGCCTGCATCTGTGAAAAGTGTCCATTGCCCTAGTCGTGCAAAACACACCTGTGGGAAGCTCCAGTTCACCCGCAACAGCGAGAGGGGAGTGTGTGGACAACTGTAATGGCCGGTTAACTTCTGTCATACAGATTCCTTGGCCAGAATGAGGGGTTGACACTCTATCACGGCTGTTGAAAGGAGAGGACCAAGGTGCAGCGTCGTTAGCGTGCATTTTCTTTATTAAATAAAAATGACGCCCAACAAAACAATTAAAACTACAAAAAACAAACTGTGAAGCTCAAAGGCTATGTGCCCTAAACAAAGACAACTTCCCACAATGGCAGGTGGAGAAAGGGCTCCCTAAGTAGCCAATCAGAGACAACGATAGACAGGGCTGCCTAAGTATGGTTCCCAATCAGAGACAACGATAGACAGGGCTGCCTAAGTATGGTTCTCAATCAGAGACAACGATAGACAGGGCTCCCTAAGTATGGTTCCCAATCAGAGACAACGATAGACAGGGCTCCCTAAGTATGGTTCCCAATCAGAGACAACGATAGACAGGGCTCCCTAAGTATGGTTCTCAATCAGAGACAACGATAGACAGGGCTACCTAAGTATGGTTCCCAATCAGAGACAACGATAGAAAGGGCTCCCTAAGTATGGTTCCCAATCAGAGACAACGATAGACAGGGCTACCTAAGTATGGTTCTCAATCAGAGACAACGATAGACAGGGCTACCTAAGTATGGTTCTCAATCAGAGACAACGATAGACAGGGCTCCCTAAGTATGGTTCCCAATCAGACACAACGATAGACAGGGCTACCTAAGTATGGTTCCCAATCAGAGACAACGATAGACAGGGCTCCCTAAGTATGGTTCCCAATCAGAGACAACGATAGAAAGGGCTACCTAAGTATGGTTCTCAATCAGAGACAACGATAGACAGGGCTCCCTAAGTATGGTTCCCAATCAGAGACAACGATAGAAAGGGCTACCTAAGTATGGTTCCCAATCAGAGACAACGATAGAAAGGGCTACCTAAGTATGGTTCCCAATCAGAGACAACGATAGAAAGGGCTACCTAAGTATGGTTCCCAATCAGAGACAACGATAGAAAGGGCTACCTAAGTATGGTTCCCAATCAGAGACAACGATAGACAGGGCTCCCTAAGTATGGTTCTCAATCAGAGACAATGATAGACAGGGCTCCCTAAGTATGGTTCTCAATCAGAGACAACGATAGACAGGGCTCCCTAAGTATGGTTCCCAATCAGAGACAACAATAGACAGGGCTACCTAAGTATGGTTCCCAATCAGAGACAACGATAGAAAGGGCTACCTAAGTATGGTTCCCAATCAGAGACAACAATAGACAGGGCTACCTAAGTATGGTTCCCAATCAGAGACAACGATAGAAAGGGCTACCTAAGTATGGTTCCCAATCAGAGACAACAATAGACAGGGCTACCTAAGTATGGTTCCCAATCAGAGACAACAATAGACAGGGCTACCTAAGTATGGTTCCCAATCAGAGACAACGATAGACAGGGCTACCTAAGTATGGTTCCCAATCAGAGACAACGATAGACAGGGCTACCTAAGTATGGTTCCCAATCAGAGACAACGATAGACAGGGCTCCCTAAGTATGGTTCCCAATCAGAGACAACAATAGACAGGGCTACCTAAGTATGGTTCCCAATCAGAGACAACAATAGACAGGGCTACCTAAGTATGGTTCCCAATCAGAGACAACAATAGACAGGGCTACCTAAGTATGGTTCCCAATCAGAGACAACAATAGACAGGGCTACCTAAGTATGGTTCCCAATCAGAGACAACGATAGACAGCTGTCTCTGATTGAGAACCATACCAGCAGCTATTTAAAACCTCTTTTGGCAAGGCGTGCCGCTAGCGACCCACCTCGACAACATCCGGTGAAATTGCAGAGCGCCAAATTCAAATGACAGAAAAAGTAATAATAAACATTCATGAAAATACAAGTGTTATACATCTGTTAAAATATTAACTTCTTGTTAATCCAGCCGCTTTGTCAGACTTCAAAAAGGCTTTACGGCGAAAGCATACCATGCGATTATCTGAGGACAGAGCCCCGCTTACAAAAGCATACAAACATTTCATATGCATATCCTAGCTTCTGGGACTGAGTAACAGGCAGTTTACTTTGGACACGTTTGTCATCCAAACTTCAAAATACTGCCCCCTAGTCCAAATAAGTTTTTAATAAGTTTCCAAATAAGCACTACCCAGTACACAGGACTAATCTGAAATTTTTACTCGGAATCTATCCTGCCGATTGGATGGATACCATATTGGAGAGATCCAATATAGTGCTACATTACATGACTACATGACTCCTGACAACGTAGTGAAACTCTTCTCCCAGTAAAATTGAACAGTGCTTCTACACCTGCATTGCTTGCTGTTTGGGGTTTTAGGCTGGGTTTCTGTACAGCACTTCGAGATATTAGCTGATGTACGAAGGGCTATATAAAATAAACTTGATTTGATTTGATTTGAATCCTGGGGCAACATTATGGGTGAGATTTTCAAGCCGCAAGATATTTTCAAGGTGCTAAACATTTCTTAGCTTTTCTCAAAGATGCTTTGAGTGACTATTCATGCAATGTCATGACTTTGACTTTTATTTTACTGCCGCAGAAACAGGAAGTGACTATGGCACAATTTTAGTTGTGCAATAGAGCGCGGATCTGTGCGACACAATACCTATTTTACACCACGAAAATGGTGCCCTAAATTTGCATAATAATGCAACTCACTTGAGATTTGCTGGATGAATGTCATTAACCCCTGACCTCTAGACGGGCTCCTTCTCCAGAAAAATGTTACTACTTTAAAGCTAATTTCCTGCAATTTATTTCTGACACTTTATTCAGATAGTAATGAAACAGAGAAACAGGCAAATGGAGAGGAACAGTGGGAAGGTTTGGTCCCTGTTCTCAGGTGCAAAAGTTATGTAACATGTTCCGGGAGTGTTACAACTACAACAAGGCTCTGAACAGGAAACACTAATATTAATGGTTGATGGGAGTGGGGGAGTGTTACCATAACAACAAGACTCTGAACAGGAAACACTAATATTAATGGTTGATGGGAGTGGGGGAGTGTTACCATAACAACAAGACTCTGAACAGGAAACACTAATATTAATGGTTGATGACAGTGGGGGAGTGTTACAACTACAACAAGGCTCTGAACAGGAAATACTAATATTAATGGTTGATGGGAGTGGGGGAGTGTTACCATAACAACAAGGCTCTGAACAGGAAACACTAATATTAATGGTTGATGACAGTGGGGGAGTGTTACAACTACAACAAGGCTCTGAACAGGAAACACTAATATTAATGGTTGATGGGAGTGGGGGAGTGTTACCATAACAACAAGGCTCTGAACAGGAAACACTAATATTAATGGTTGATGACAGTGGGGGAGTGTTACCATAACAACAAGGCTCTGAACAGGAAACACTAATATTAATGGTTGATGACAGTGGGGGAGTGTTACAACTACAACAAGGCTCTGAACAGGAAATACTAATATTAATGGTTGATGGGAGTGGGGGAGTGTTACCATAACAACAAGGCTCTGAACAGGAAACACTAATATTAATGGTTGATGACAGTGGGGGAGTGTTACAACTACAACAAGGCTCTGAACAGGAAACACTAATATTAATGGTTGATGGGAGTGGGGGAGTGTTACCATAACAACAAGACTCTGAACAGGAAACACTAATATTAATGGTTGATGGGAGTAGGGGAGTGTTACAACTACAACAAGGCTCTGAACAGGAAATACTAATATTAATGGTTGATGGGAGTGGGGGAGTGTTACCATAACAACAAGGCTCTGAACAGGAAATACTAATATTAATGGTTGATGGGAGTGGGGGAGTGTTACCATAACAATAAGGCTCTGAACAGGAACACTAGCTAACGGTTGATGACAGTGGGGGAGTGTTACCATAACAACAAGACTCTGAACAGGAAACACTAATATTAATGGTTGATTGCAGTGGGGGAGTGTTGCCATAACAACAAGAGCCTGTACGGGAAACACTAATATTAATGGTTGATGGTTAATGGTTATGTTTAAAAGGTTGAAATAAGGCAGCAAAACAATATTACAATACATGAAAAAGAAAACAGCATCAACAGTTTTAAGAAATTGCTATGTTTTACAGAACACCAACTCATAAATAACTAGAGCACACAACTAATATTTCACAACTTTCATGATTCAATATGTACTTTATTTTGTTACCGTAACAATAAGACTCTAAACAACCAGAAAAAATGTAAATAAACTATAATTTTTCATACGGAAAGAAGTATGTTCAATTGAAAAGTAAAATTAGCAAGTGCACGTCCTCTCCTCGCACGCCCGCAGACTGATTTTCAACTGTGACTCTTTGTACCAAAACTCCAAATTCTTCCTCGTTTTTGAAGAAAAGCCTGAAACCTTGAACAAAGACTGTTGACATCTAGTGGAAGCTATTGGAATTGCAATCTGGGAGCTGGAATTGCATAGGACCCATAGCTTTCCATTATAAGAGCCTGGGACCTAAAAAAAAAATAACTGGTTGGTTTTTGTTTGGATTTCCTCCTACCATATCAATTGTGTTATAGGATCATAAATTATTTTAACATTTCTACAAACTTCAAAGTGTTTCCTATCCAATGCTACCAATTATATGCATATCCTTGCTTCTGGGCATGAGTAACAGGCAGTTTAATTTGGGCACGTCAGTCAGGCGGAAATTCAGAAAACTAGACCCTAGCCCTAAGAAGGGGGGAGTGTTACCATAACAACAAGGCTATGAACAGGAAACACTAATATTTAGAGAGAGAGAGAGAGAGAGAGAGAGAGAGAGAGAGAGAGAGAGAGAGAGAGAGAGGTCAGCGCATATAGTTAAAATATGTCTCTTGTGATTGGTCGCCAGTGTGTGTATGTATCTTGTGATTGGTTGCCATTGACTCAGGTGTCTCTGGGTTTGCTGATTGTGGAGTAGATGGGAGGAGCCTCAGAGGAGCTGTGTGGATGATTGACAGTAGAGTAGGCGGGGCTTTGACCAAAGTTCACAGTAGCATAGTCACATGATGAAGTGCCCACTTTAGCAATGGAAGCCGTGGCTTCATTGGGGCAGCTGCCCTCTTTAGTAATGGTGTCAGTGGCTTCGTTGGGGAATCTGGGGATCTTGTGGAAGTTGACGCTGGAGTAGTGGAGAGAGTCAGAGTGGCTTGTGGGTAAGTTGACGGTGGCATAGATGGTGGAGGTCGCAGCGTCTGAGTCTGACTGTAGGGGGCGCTCCTTTATCTCTTCATAGTCACCATCACCATGACAACCCTGGAAAGGAAGAAGAGGAGGAAGAGGAGTAGGGAGAGGGAGAGGAGGAGGAGGAGGCAGAGTAGGGAGAGGGAGAGGAGGAGGAGGAGGAGGAGGAGATGTAGGAGAGAGATACAAGGAGAGAGAGATAGACAGAGAGCGAGAGAGAGAGAGAGAGGCAGAGGGGAGTAGAGGAAGAGGAGACAATAGTATGACTAATAAAACACAACTCATTGACATCTTTCAATCCAAAAATACTAATTATAATACAGACACTGACCCCTTCATTGATTCCTGTGTCTGGACTCACTCTGTGTGTTGAAGAGACATATCCTGTGGAACACAACACACACACATCACTCAGAGAGAGAGAGAGAGAGAGAGGAAGAGAGAGAAGAGCGTTTCACATCCCCAGAACCAGGCAGGTGTCAGACACTCCTCAGGGACTATTCATTCTCTTCTTCTCAACCAGGGCGCAATGATGATGTGGATATTATGCAAATTAATTTATCTGAAATAAAACTGAGATATTTGAAAAAGGGGAACATACTCTAGTTTTATAGACCTGTGTGTGTGTGTGTGTGTGTGTGTGTGTGTGTGTGTGTGTGTGTGTGTGTGTGTGTGTGTGTGTGTGTGTGTGTGTGTGTGTGTGTGTGTGTGTGTGTGTGTGTGTGTGTGTGTGTGTTTCTCACCTGTGGCCTTGTTGTATTTCCATCTGTAGACTATGATCAGGCTGATCACCAGCAGTAACACTACCAGACTAACAGACACCATGACGACCACTGAGGTACCTGGAACACACACACACACACACACACACACACACACACACACACACACACACACACACACACACACACACACACACACACACACACACACACACACACACACACACACACACACACACACACACACACACACAAACTGTTACGTAACAGATTAGACAAACCTACTGTTACACTATACTTGCTAAGTCTAGGGGTCGTGGCCTTGCATACTGTTCTGCAACTTGACTAGGTGTTCTGTAAACTGACGAGGTGTTCTGTAACCTGACTAGGTGTTCTGTAACCTGACTAGGTGTTCTGTAACCTGACTAGGTGTTCTGTAACCTGACTAGGTGTTCTGTAACCTGACGAGGTGTTCTGTAACCTGACTAGGTGTTCTGTAACCTGACTAGGTGTTCTGTAACCTGACTAGGTGTTCTGTAACTGTTAGGAATTTTGTTAATAATAATTAAAACAATTTCTAGATTTAGATAAAACTATAACTAATTGAACTCTGCACGCCTAGTGAAAAGAGATCTGTGCTGTGGGTTATAAAATAAGCAGAAAGGGTCGTTAAACTATGGTTGAACTGACCCAACTTAGCCCTGAGATGTTTAGATTAAGTAGTGAGTAACTTTTTAGGTCTTCCATTATCTTGAGTTGTCTGCTAAAGTGGTAATAAATTATAGTGAGCCTTCAGGAGAATAGATTATATTGTGTGTCATGTGTGTGCGCTGGGAAGTTGGAATGAACTTTTGAACCTGTTTTCTATTAGTCAGGACGAGGAGATTTATTCTGTAACCTATGACGTCATATCTTGTATATAAACCTGTTGTTTATGGTCAAATGGTAGCGTGCTCCGAGAATAAATACTATTATCTCATTTTAATACGACTGTATCCTGTCTATTTTATGTTAATAAGTATCTTACACATTCTTATAAATAGACAGATTGATTTAAATTAATGAGTACATTAGAGGAATTATTTAATTCCCTCAACAGTAACTTTACAAGGTGGTCTTTAACCTGACAAGGTGTTCTGTAATTTTACAAGGTGTTCTGTAACCTGACAAGGTGTTCTGTAATTTTACAAGGTGGTCTTTAACCAGACAAGGTGTTCTGTAACCTGACTAGGTGTTCTGTAACCTGACGAGGTGTTCTGTAACCTGACAAGGTGTTCTGTAACTTCACAATGTGTTCTGTAACCTGACAAGGTGTTCTGTAACCTGACGAGGTGTTCTGTAACCTGACAAGGTGTTCTGTAACTTCACAATGTGTTCTGTAACCTGACAAGGTGTTCTGTAACTTCACAATGTGTTCTGTAACCTGACAAGGTGTTCTGTAACTACACA